>NC_052104.1:842552-901618 GCF_012273895.1 Zerene cesonia
AACGCGTGCCGTACTTGATCGCGGTACTAGGCGCACATGAACACTCAGAGTTAGTCACTGCTTACACGGATCACTACGACCTTATGTTCTCCTATTATTTTAAAACTATTTACGCAACAGTTGTTTATATTTTTGAAATATAAATAATTAACAATATAGACGTCTACTATCCACGACATCCGAGAGGGAAGAGAGATAGTGACAAAGGTTTCTTTTTAAAGCACAAACTTATATTTATACCGGGTCGAGTGGTTACATTTTTTCAATCCTTTAGTACTTCAGAATGCTAGAGGAAATGCACTTTTCACCTGTCATAAGAAGTTCCATGTGATTGGAAAAATCCTATTGACCTAATTCTGTAATAACAGCAAATGTCTGATCTTGCTAAAACTAGCGAATAAAAGATGTCCAACCAAGAAGTCATACTCAGGACCCCAGACGTAATTGCGATTGGAGCTCCACTAGCCCAGACTAATAACAACGGATATGTTAAACCAATAAAATAGGATTTAATAGCGTTGTGGCCATTGTGTTTTCAATAATAGGTGTTCGCTTGCATTTTAACGGCGTGGTAATGATCAGAATTGTTTGAAACCAGCAATAATATCGATTTGACTGCAACAATGTGTTAAATTTACGCTATTTGCAATTTGTAATGGCGCCCATTGTTTCTTTATGATATTGATAATGCGATTCATAGGTGAACACAATTGGAGTTTTTGTGATATGTTATGTATTTAAGAAAATTTATGTTTGCAAGTGGATTAAAGCATTGAGGTATCATTTTAGAGTACCCTGTTGCCCACGTATTCCTAACTACTACGGCTACTTTATCTCATAAAAAGGTACATGCTTATATTTTATTCAGATTCAGATAGTAAAAGAGACGTGAGGGAAGCTGTGTGTGTTCTAAAGATCATTTTTTCACACATAGTTATGATAAAAAATGCAATTTACGAAGTAAAAGCGATGTTATAAACGAGATAATTTTTCCTTAATAAAAATATGGTGCCCCAAAACACATAGCATTCTCTAAAGTGCCTTTGTTTGTTAGTGTGTGACGTAAGCCTTCCAAAAGACATTACGTTTCCCTTCTAGAGGTACTCGTGAATTATGGAAGGAGAAACATACCTTATAATAATTTATTATTTATTGCATACCATATAAACTAAAAGAGAAGTAAACAGCACATAGGAATGCTGATATGAGATGATGATGAATGATGAAATGATATCTACCAGGCATTGGAGTTATGAACCAAAGAGCTATATTACGTAGGCGCTTTCATTCTTAATGTAATTTTTTATCTATAAACGACCTAATCTTTGGAATTAGCAAGCTTATATAAAAAATCTTTTGACTACATTTTTGTCGGGTAAAATCTCCATTTGCCTTCCATTTTCATATTTTATTCAAGATATTATATTGGAAAAATGTTAAGCCAACGTCAATTTACTAAGTAATTTCCCCAATACCGCTTTAATAAATTCTGATTATATAGGATATTGGTTAAATAAAGTCGGAATCAGCCGCGACTCGATCAAGGTAAGCTGTTGATTGGATCTGCTATATTCCAAGAATTATAATCTTTAAATATTGTTCAGAAAATGATGAAATCGTGATTTAAAATGCAAATTTCGTTTAATGATGCGATTACTCCATGCAAATTGAACCTAAAAGAGAGGGAATAGGGTTGGATAAGCGGTGATCACGTTTCTGAGAATTTATCTTTATTGCTGGTTTTGCTGCGACGCTGTCTGCGTAGCAGAAACTAGAATCGCTTGTCGACTGAGGGTTTAAAAATTTAGTTTCGCCTATAACCATCCAAAGTAATATTCCTGACACAACAACATCCATACTATCAAACGTTTACGAGATCAAATAAATATCTAAATGTAAATTACTGTTTGTCCATTTGTAAAGCTTTTAAGACTGAACTATTTACACACTACTCGACACATGGAAAAATATTATCCATAACTGGTGTTCCTTCAGGCACTTCTTGCCCCAAACCACACTCGGAACAACCTGCCTTCTGTGTTCCCGAATCATTATTATATGAACCTTTAAGCGAAAGCCTACAACCAACTTAAAGCACTATGTTCGCAGTGTTACCAAGGCTGCGAACGGCCATGGGCGGCGACTATCATATCTTAAGTGAGTCGCCTATTCCTTGGCTGAAATTATATAAAAAATCCCCTGCTGCCCGCACGCTAATATCATAATTGTGAAAGTTTGTTTGTTAGTATGTTTATCCGTCAATCGCGGTGAAAATATTGAACGGATTTTGATGAAATTTGGT
The DNA here is from genome assembly GCF_012273895.1 of Zerene cesonia. Classification (NCBI taxonomy): domain Eukaryota; kingdom Metazoa; phylum Arthropoda; class Insecta; order Lepidoptera; family Pieridae; genus Zerene; species Zerene cesonia. The sequence continues at coordinate 844,855 of NC_052104.1, forward strand.
ATACAGACAGGGTATGGGCCGACATGGGTGATAGGACACTTTTAATCCCGATAAAATGCACCCTTGGGATAAAACAAGAATCTTAATGTCCGGGCGGAGTCGGGACAAGCGTCTAGTATATATCTTTTGCCAATTACTATAAATTCAGATGTTTTAATTACCTTTTTCATTTCCCTTTGTAAGAGACTAGATTATACGGTTGATCGTTACTGTATCGGCAATCTGTTTTATGCCCCTCCTGAAACGATTCGAGGCCCTCAAACGATAAGATCGTTGAAAAATGCTTTGAGGGTAACATATAACCATATATGTATATGTACACAAGGTTTGAGTGTATAAAATACATGCATGTATGCGCATATATATTATATATGTATATTGTATATAGATATATGTAAATTCATTGTTTTATAACGTTATGTAATGTAATCCTTAGAGACTCTATTGTTTAGGATAATATAAGTAATTATCTATAATAAATATAAAAATAGTGTATTACTAAATAAATTATATAAAGTCCTAAATTATATGGCTTAGTATTAGACCTTAACATTAAGTGACCTCTGAGGTCTATTCAGGTTGAGATGGTTTTGAGTCCTAAAGCCGCCATTTGTACAATTTACTGTGTTAAAGTTTATTTTTTATTAGTCCTTTAATATAAATCAGTTAGCTAATTGAGAATTATTATACCACGTATCGCATACATTATACTTAAACTGTTATATTTACTCCTGTCTTATACCTTTTCTTCCCCTTTCCCTCATTGCGAAAATACAGCATGCCACGTTTACTTAGCAAGCTTTACAAAAATGTTATCTATATTCTTTGTTGGAATTTCTTTACTCGTAAATAAATAAAGAAATTGCATTACTCCAAACCCCTAACCAAAAAGGCCAAGCAATCAATATGCCCTAAACATAACTGTTCAACACTCCCCGTAATGAAATCAAAGTAATTCGATTACTTCACTTTTAAAGGCTAATAGAAATCGACGAAGTGAATTGAGTGCTCATAAAATCCCCCAGTGAATCATATTCCCAACATAATATGTAATAAAAGATTTGATCACATTCGAGAGGAAATTGCTTGAATACGGCGAGGTAATTTATTTTTGACATATCAGTTAGAGATTATGTTTACGAAGTATGGAGTCATATTCTTATGTGGAATTTACTGAACATTCTTAGAAGTCCTATTCGTTAAAAGGAAATTGGCCTACACTAGATATATATGAGTATCACCACCGGTCCTTCCTTGCAAAGCCCAGGGTGCATAAATATTCTGTAGTCCAGTCATTAGGCCAAATTAGGTGAATATCTCGGAAAATCCACATATTGTAACAAATATTTTGGCATCCTAAAATTATTCTCAAAATTCACATATAATTGGATGGTCGTAAGTTTTAAAGACAGGGGTCATAATTATGATTTTGATTTTTTAAACTTTTTTTCTTTCATTCTAATAAAAAATAAATAAAAATCGGTTCACCCAAAAAAAATTGTGAGGAAACAAATTTAAAAACATATCGTCCTTTTTTTTAAATAGAGCTGTTATGGTAACATACGTCTTCAAATTTGACTCGCATAGCGTTATTTATTCAAGAAAAATCTTGATTAAACCAGAAATTCGGCACATCAATATAATTTACGACAGAATATAAACGCAACCGTACTTGGCCAGCGCGGTGACTGATGGCTTATAAGATGTGATAAAAAGCCACTGGATATAAAATCTGATGATGAATACAATAAACATGAAAACAAATTAAATAGAGAACGTATCAACCAGTTTTGTGATTCTCAACTCAAACAATATTATGAACACAATAAAAATATACGACGACAATATATTCCAAATAATGGTGACAAAAACAGATTTAGCACGCCTAAAGCATTTAATTTCATACATGAAAAAGCTCCGAAACATTCCAGAGATGTTATTACATTTAATATTGATAAATATTTATCCAAAGATCAAAACTTGATTGAGGAAATATGCAACATCTCGTTAGCATAAGGGATACGCAAATATTCGTGTACGTCCATCTTAGAATATTATGATGTAAATAAATTTTCTCTCGTGACCTTTGGAACGGATTTTTTTCCAGCTCCTATTACGTATAATGGATTTAACATATGATTTTTTTACCTATTTGAGATTTGGAATTTAGCCGAAAGTCGAAAGTGTGGAATTGTGAATATTCTTATATTGTAATCTTTATAAATATCCGTATCTATTGAATTCTATCCTATCCTGCTAAATTTATAAATGCGAATGTTTATGAGGATGAGTGGGTGTATGTTTATTACTCTTTTACGCGAAAATAACTGAACGGATTTTTATTTAGCAAAGATGTGGTGTACCGGATGACAACACATGAGCGATGCAATTACTTGATTTTGCCCACGGAATTGCAAGTGAAACCGCGCGATACAACTAGTAATTTATAATTATAGGCTACATAATATTTAAGTATTCAGCAATGTAATAAACACTAAAATTATTTACCACCCAACATGCTTTGCAATATAGGACCCACGTTCTAGTACACAGAGCATAAATCAGAGTGACACAGTAAAGTTTAATTCTAGCAATATTGAACAAATACTTTTACGATATTTGTTAAACACACAATCACGTCGCAAACACGATCAGGGTGTGTAAACAGGGCTACCTCCTTCTTTATGAACCTTTTCGATTGATAAAAGTATTTTGCTTTATATTTTTGTCTATGGCGAAGGTACACGCTATATGTGTGCGTTTGGAATAGAAGTTTGATTCGCTCATAAGAGTTTAAAAGTTAGTGTTTTATTAGTTAGTATCATCATCATTAGCACATGTATGTTCCCACTGCAGGGACACAGGGATTATACCCATATAACGATTGAATCTAGGGGTTCAGGCCGTAATCCACCACATGTGATACTTCGACAAGCCGGTTTTGTTTACGATGTCTTTCACCATTTAGAGCTGATCTGAATTATGTGGAGATATATTGAAAAATCAATGTATTCCTTGCAGGGTCGTCCGGTATAAAACCTTTATCCATAGGTGGCGATCTTCTCTTGATTACCGTATGCATAAAATAAAGAGAAACACTTTAAAAGAGGCGGCTGAGCAAAATTATGGTGTAAGGGAAAAGGAACTTCTATTATGTACACCTAAAAAAGTTATGAGAAATAACTACAACAAGTAATTATTAATTACTAGTGGTCCGACCGGGCTTTTTCGTGGTTACATTTCTTCCCTCCCTTCCTTCCTTGTGCCTTTTAAAAAAAGTTAGTTGAATATATATGAATATATACAGAGGAAGAAGATGAGAAATAAATGAAATCTGATGTTGTCCACATGCAAGTAAATTTATGATTGAAGCAAGAAACAAATCAAAATAGCTCTGCAATCTGTATCTATATAGCTAATAAACATGAGCAAGTATGACGTATTTAATGTTAAATGTTTAATGTTTCAAGCTTTAATAAAACACGATACATTTTTAAACTCAAAAAACTATTTCAAATAGCACAGATAGAAAATCAATGGCGTCACGAAATATTTTAGTTTCACAACATTTTAAAGTCGAAATATCAACTGTATCAAACAAAACGAGTGCAAAAAGTAATTTTGCATCCAATATCCTGCTTTTGCGATAGGGCAACTTTACCACAAAGGGTTGAAAATTCGTGTCGAAAAAATGCATTGTCAAACACAGTGGTACATATCCAGTGTGATGGATGCCATTCCCCACTAGTAAGCTATATTTACCTGGGACTCAATGAAAAAAATATGAAAAAAATATCGATTACGTTTGAAACATTTTTATATTGACTCGTATTTTAACGTGGATATAACGTTCCTCATCAATCAAGACTCATTATTTGTTTACATGAATTATTGGATGTCGGATTGATTGCAGATGTTGGCTTTTATAGGTATCATTTTGCAATGTTAAATGTGTTTTTATCTTTGGAAAAGTTGACGCTAAATGTTGCTTTAAAATACGTCATTTATATTAAAGTTTGTGTGTTCAACTACAAATCTTACTTAGAACTTGAACTTGCAGTATGATGCACGTTAAATATTATTGTGGATTATATGTTTTTCCAAATAGGTATTATTTAGCATATTTTTAGTTGTTTAAAATTATCAATCAAGCATCTTTTTGATCCTTACATGTTCAGTACATAACTGAAGTAACATATTAGTAATTAAGTAATTGTTTTCAGTCATAACTACATCCCATTAAACCCGCAATACTACTAAACTTTTGACATTCCTTCTCGAAACTACGAATCCGAAACTCGTAAAATAGTTAACAAACCATAAGCAAATATCAAAGCGCCGGAATCACTCACGCCACCGCGCCATTTACTTAACCGCACCAAAATACCAATCTAGCTAAGAACACAAACCCAAGACGAATGTTGATACAACTGCAGTCGAACTGTTAACTAACAGCAAGTTAGCGGAAGTTGGCCGCAAGCGCTAGTCGCCAACCGCTACGCAACTCACAGTTATGTACGAGTTACAGCTCCACGCACCAACTCCCTTGCATGTTAACGAGGCGTTTAATAATTTAAATACTGGATTAGTGGAGCTTGTACGGAAGACGTTTAATTATGGACGTTCGGAGCTGTGAATTCGGCTATTGTGATTGCGGATTATGCTGGGACTTCTGCTGGATCTGCGAGAAATAAACCAGCTTTATATTGACCCGTGTTGAAAGCAACACGGGCGGAGGCTGGGTTTCGATCTATTTTATAACGGTCTGTTATGTGTTTTTGTTGTGATAGATGGATATTTTTTTTGTTTTAGATTATATATCTGTTTGGACGTCTTGGTTTTAATTAAATATTCTACCAAACGGCTGCTACCCTCTTCCACCTTACAAAGGACTCTGAGTCATTTCGGAGGTAGTTTACAGAAATAGACGGGTACGAATTACTATATAACACATTTTTTATATTCATAATACATTAATTAATTTGATATTGGGATATAAAACTAAAAAGATCTCGCATAAGCACAATTGAAGTCTTCAATTCAATTTAATAATCTGAGAGATGCGGACATAACTTCATTTAAGTGTGCTCTCATAATAAAGGACCTAGCTTTATGTGATTATATGAAAATGGAACACTATGTTTAATTGTAAGATAAAGGGCAATTATAAATTATAACAATTTTTTTATAGTTTAGGCACTTTGATAATTAAATTTAAACGTACACTAAATGTATAATATTTATCTAAAAGTCAAATCTATTTTTACGCCATCAAAAACTTGAAGAAAAATTAAGTTTAAATTCACCTATGTTTATATGTAACCGACTTATTTAGACTCGATTTTGACCCTCTTCAAACAGACAGATTTATTTCTAACTTTGTATACTTTTCAAGGTTCAGAGAAAATAACAATAACTTCATAAGGGAAACGTGTTTTTTAGTTTCACGCAATAACAAATTTTATAATCAAAAACATATGGCTTATTAAAATCTACGTTATATAATCTTCTTCAAAGTTATGAAAACCGAAAAGTATAACTTAAAAAAAATCATAATTTAAATAACATAGAATCGTATAAAAAATTATATAATAAAACCAACCCACAGCAACTAAACAACTAGTTTCCACGCCGTTTCTAAAATCCCACGAAACAATTTTAAGCGAATGCGGGCATCTTTTATGTGTGGCTTAACCCTCTGAGAGTTTAAATATGTAAAGTGTTCTGTGCAGATTAGTAGCACTATTCAGAACAATCAAGTGTGTATCTCTGACCTACGGTGCCCACAATGTATTACAGTCCACGCACGATATCTTGGCGAGTTTAATTGTATTTTCATGGGTATTTTGATGGATTTTGACATGATTTGACAAGCGTTGATCATATGCTTGCCTAATCCTGAATAAAAAAAGAATAAAAAAAAACGTATATGATATTTATCCGAACAGGATGCAGGGAATTATACATAAATTGGGTTTGAAAAATATTATATATTTGCGTTTCTAAAATCACACTAATATTATAAATTTGAAAGTTTGTATGTGTGGATGTTTATACGTCATTCACGATGAAACAACTGAATGGATTTTCATACAGATAGGTATGAGCTGACTTGCGTGATAGGATACTTTTATCCCGATTAAATACTCCCTTCCGGATAAAACAGACATCTCGATATCTAAGCGGAGCCGGGATGAGTATCTAGTATTATATATGCATTAATCATTCTAGCGGACTAATACCAACTCTTCTATATAACAATACTTTTCAGCATTTGAATTTACTTTTTTACAGATTTTCATACAAACTGACCAATCCATAAATAAATATTAAGGAAATGAATCGCCACACGTAAAGCCGAGAACGACTTGACCAATTCGGTTGTTATTTTAACGTTTTTGTGAAGTGCAAAGGAGGTCCTTATAGATAAAAACTAACACGGGTTACGTGAAAGGTTGGACCGCTACTAAGAAATATAACTAACAGTATAAGCGTACCCGTTTTAAATTTTAGAAATCCATCACACTAATGAAATTAGACTAAAATTTAAAACTAAGCCCAAATTTCTAGGGTACAAGTTATCGTGTGCACACCGTACACTCGCTTAATTATGAAAATGGAATAGTGTGGCGTATACTTCATTTTGAGTATATTTAAATATAACGTAAGGTCAGGTTAAGTCTCTAATTATAATATTGGACCTAACAAATATTAACTTTGTTTGGGTCATAGCTTAATTCTAGTACTAATGTTATGCTTAACTTCTCGAATTTCTTAACTTAATTATTAAAAGTTTGGTATTTAGCATGTTTTCTTGCTCATTGGTTGCCTTTTACGTTCGTTTGCAGTATGTTGGCTAAATACGTATATTAATGTGTATATATGAAATTTTAATCTAGGGCACATAATAAATATACTAATTTTAAGTCAAGGAATCGAGAACGCTTCGGCTCGAATTGGAGCAACTTGCACCGGGGAAGTACCACATCACTATAGAATCAGCATGAAATAATAGCTTGTTTCTTTTTTCTTTCGGTGTGCGGAGGAGCCGAAGGCCTCTAGCCTTTTCATCACCCTTCCCAGTCCATTTATTTCTTCCCGTCGTCAATGCTTTCCTTAACCACATATTCATTAGCGGTGGTAATTGCTTACCATCAGGGGAACTACTGGTTAAGTTGCCCGCTATTACATATAAATGTACTAACAAATATTTCGTGCTTTGAGCACCAATAGCACAAAAGATTTCTCTCATATAATTCCATATATTTCAAAGAGAAAGTTGCTAAAAGGAATCCAAAAACGTAACAAAGAAATAGTTTCAACGAAAGTGAATTCATAACATCGCTTTCTGCATTTAAAATCGTAACCCAGTTTTATTTTTCAGCACCTATAACCCTTGTTTTGATCTGTAAGCTTACCATGTAGCTTTACCGTGTATTATTTATACTTAATATAAAGCTAAAGAGTTTGTTTGTATGAACGGGCTACTCTCAGTAACTACTGGCCTGATTTCAAAACATCTTTCACTCGTGAATATGTTAGTACTTACTTTATTCCTGAGTACTATAAAAGACTAGAAAGAATAGAAGGAATAGAAAGACAATATGTATGTACGTTGGCCTGACAAACCGTAAGTATAGCAAATTTTATAAAATACTAGCTAGCTGCGCCCCGCGGTGTCACCCGCGTATGTCCGTATCCCGTAGGAATATCGGGATAAAAAGTTGCCTATATGTTATTCCAGTTGTCTAGCTGTCTTCGTACCAAATTTCATTGCAATCGGTTCAGTAGTTTTTTTGCGTGAAAAAGCAACAAACACACACATCCTTACAAACTTTCGCATTTATAATATTAGTTGGATAAGTTGTTTAGTAGATACTTCCAAGGTCACCACTGCCCAACCCATCATTGGATCCTCAACTGACGCTCACCATGCTTACTGATACGGTTATCTTAAACAATAAATGTTCATCACAAGCTTCGACTCCATCTCAAAAAAATGATTTGTGGTTTTATGAAACCACGGTAAAAGTGAAACTTTTTTCACATTATAGATATTTAACTGAATCCCTACTCCGCGGCCGACCGTCACGCGACATGCGATACACAGACCAGAAAAATTGAGACGATGTAATAAAAGATACACTTTAAATATAATTAATTTTTTAGCAGACTTTTTGTCATAATAATAACGACTCAAAAATGTCGCATAAAAATCGCCGAGCCAATTAAAAATGACAAAATCTTTTAAGTTTTAATTTTAAAGCGTCGTTTCTAATACACTTTCGAGTATTGCTACGCCTCACAATGCACCATGGAGTATGTAATATCCCAAGTGACAAACAGACCAACGGCAGTGCTTTCTCAGAAAAAGTCACATGCAATAAATAACATTTTAACGAAACGAAAGAATTGAATTTACAATGTAACTACATTATCTCCTTTCCGGCAGCCATCTCGCTTCCTCCAATAGGATGTAATCATGTTATCTCTTTTGCCACCTATTTTAAACTACATATTCAATGAATTTAAATTTCCCCGAAAGCTTTGGTAAACACGTAGTTTTTCTTCCCTGAATTCCAGTGGATTCTTTTAAAGTGAATTTACTTAATCGCGTTTTAAATTACAGAATTATTTAGCTCTTAGCTTTTATGCTGTAAGAAATTTATGGACAATGCTATGTAGTTGAAAATAAAATATAATTGAGGTTTTGGTATTAACTAGTATAGTATTATGTTATATGTGGTATTACTTAAAACGATCTACCCATCTATCTATCTTGTATTAATTATAACCTTTCACTTCTCGTTCTTATTTACTAAGACGAAAAAAATTTTTTTAGCAACCTTAATACAACCTTTCGCAGGAGAGGTTCTTGCGAAAGGTTATAAGCTACTTATTAATTCACAAAATCCTCCAAACTCTTACTATTTTCGAGATTACGTTATCCGTGAGTAAACATTATTTTACGTTACTAAAAATTTCAGGAGCCTGACTGAAAGTGACCATCATTTCCTCACCTCTGCGTATTTAATTTATACCTTTATAAATAAAAACATTTCTTTATTAAGAAATATTGAGGCTTTGTGTTATGAAACCATTATAATCATCATAATAACATCGCTTCAATAAAGAATCGCGATACTTTAGTTAGCTTAGTCTTGCAACACAGGCCGTGGACGATTTCTCGAAGAGTTCCCACGACCTCGGCTAATGTGGTGAGACGGAACACAATGGAGTTTAGTCGGTAGGTCTACTGCCTATGGCATATAGGCAGTAGGAGTCCGACATAACCCGCGGTCTTTCCCCGAAGGCTGTGGGTATGCATGAGCATTCTCCACTTAAAATAAAAAAAAAGTCTTGCAACACAAATGAAGACAAAACAATGACTCAGGGAACAAAATCATGAAATAATTTGAAATCTTTTACAACAACATTTACCATTATATTTCTTTCGCATTAAAACTCCATTAAATACAAAAGCGTCGTGTAAAAATCAAAATTGTCCAAAGTCGCTAAACGCTTTCCCAGCAGAAGTGAATCAGTAATGAGCTGGCAAATTAAGTCGCAGCTTAATTACTAAATTTTTTGAAGTTCATTAGACGTGACACGTCCACGACAGTTTCCCCGGGAATATGCAAGGGATTTTACGATTTTACAAGACTTTGAATGGAATTATATTAACGACGAAATCACATTAATTTATCATTAACTACCCGCGTAAGTCCAAATCTCGTATGAAAATCGGGATTAAAAGTTGCCTATATGTTATTCCAGTTGTCCAGCTATCTACGTGCCAAATTTAATTGCAACCGGTTAAGTAGTTTTTGGGTGAAAGAGCAACAAACACACACACACATCCTTACAAACTTTCGCATTTATAATATTAGTAGGATAGTAGGTAGTAGATAGGATTTTATACGGCTGTGGGCATCAAAGAAGGACTTTAATTAATTGTATGCAATTCATTCATGAGAACAATATTGGGTTAGTTGAAAAAGTGAATGTTTCATCGGTGGTGATCGCTTACCATCAGGCGAACCACCAGCTCAGTTGCACGCTATGGCATTAATAATAATAATAATAACGTTGGGGATACAGCGAGCAGTCCTACTGGACAACGCTCGGATAGTCCGTAGGTTCCTCACTCAGTCGCCCTAGGCTCCGGCCGTCTGGTCACTCAACCAAAGTTTATAACAACACTGCCGCAAGGCGAGCTACTACATTGAAATAATAATAAATAAATTTATTTAATATCAAATTAAAAGATTTATTATAACCAATTACAGAAATTGTGATAAGTGGCACCCCTTCGAGGTTGAGTTCAAAGAATTCGCCTGTGAGGCAAGCACCAGCTTCTTTCCTTACTTAAGCATTAAAAGAAACCTTTTTATTTGTTTTTTATTAATGATCTTGTTCTGATAATTCTATATCGTAAAGCGCTCTTATAATGCATCTTGTAGTGAGCACAATATGATGCAGATAATAATGGGTTATTTTTTATTTAAATAGCGGTCTTACGGCTATGATCTCATCCAGTTATACAAAAATTAGTATTGAGTTTAAAAAGGTGTGTGAGCAAAACATAAGTCGTTAATAAAACAAAAATATTCTACTATATGATATTACTATGAACTCAAATATTAAAATAAAAAAATACCACGACTGCAAGAATATAATTATATTAGACGTTATTATATTAACAAAATGAGGGCACTTGGGTCGGACGTCCAAGTCAGTGAGACAGCGCCTGTGCATAAAATTAAAAATACAGTAATTGGAATATAAGTGAGGTGAGGTTTTATAGAACCTTGCATAGTATATATTTAAATGAGAAGGTTGAACGATCTGTCATAGCTTTTATAGCGCTTCATGTCTTTGCTATGGGTATGGAAATTTTGCGAGGGGCGACTTAGACAATAGGGCAGTCCTATAAAGTTGTACAATATTTTATACCATCACTAGCTGCACGCCCCGGCTCCGCCCGGGTTGTCAATTATCGTAATTAAAATTATTTAAACTATCCTATCTCGCAAGTTGGATCGAACTGCACATGGTGTGCGAATTTTATTATAATCGGTTAAGTGGTTTAGGAGTCCATTGAGGACAAACATTGTGACACGAGATTTATATATATTAAGATAATTATATAAGAAAATCTGCTATACATTCAGTAATAAACAAATATTTAAAGGTAAATTATAATAGCGGGAACATTAACACATTTCGGTGTCAATTAGTGAACTTCTACATGTCATTGAGTGTGCCGAGTTGTAATGAGTTGGGAGTTTCCAACTCAGTGAAATACCAAATTCTCGCGTACGACTTAAATAACTAACTTGAGCACATCGTTAGTGTAATGCAATATATTTTTTGCATACTTGAAAAGATATAAAAAAATATGGGCCAGTATTTTATTAATGAAAAATAATATAGCTTTAATTAATAACATTTAAAACTACTTTATGGGTTATTAGTTTTTACAATAAAATACATTTTCTAATGCTAATGTTTTTTTTGTCATAAATTAACAAGCTGCGCCCCGCGGTTTCACCCGTGTAAGGCCATATCCCATAGGAATATCGGGATCTAAAGTTGCCTATATGTTATTCCAGTTATCCAGCTGTCTTCGTACCAAATTTCATTGCAATCGGTTCAATCGTTTTTGCGTGAAAGAGTAGCAAACACACACAGATCCTTACAAACTTTCGCATTTATAATATTAATAGGAGTAGGAAGTAAGAAGTAGGATAGGATAAATCTATTTTGATTGAAAAAGCTTGTAAGACAATCAACTAATGTGGTGATGAGCAAAATGCGTGATAATGTTTTCAAATCAACACCAGACCAGTTGCTACCAGCCAATGAATTTTAAATTCTGCTTAATAATATTAGTAAAATTAAAATTATGAATGAGTAGCTGTCGATAGCGATCCCGATAGAAGCGACATTCCAAATATGGTACTCTTAAAAATGACTATTAATACTTGAAAAGTTTACACGAATAAAAAAGGTTTTGAATGTGAATTTGAGTTTAGATCTGAATATAACTGAACTTCAATCTATAAGGTGTAGAGGACAATGAAGCGAAGGTAGTTGTAAATAATTTGTAGTTGTAAATAGTTGTAAATATTTGGTTTTGTTAATAAATATTTTAAACTAGATTCCCACTCGCAACTTTACCCGCATAGTCAAAGAAAATACTCCTGAATGGAATCCTGGAATTAAATATTACCCTACAGTGAAAAGTAGCTTATGTCACTCGCCAGCCTCCTTCGTATATCTGCTACGTTGCGACGTGAAAGAACAAGAAAACAACTCATAAAACCCATGAAAAGAGCAAAGGGACTGTATGTAAACTTATAATTTTCTTCAATCCAAAAGAAAGAAAGTAGTTGCAGAATACTAATCAATACACACAAGTACCGAAACGCTTGCATTGCAAAACTTATTCAATCTGTAGACGAACATCAAAATATTGAAGAAGTTTTCGGAAGTCACAGATGCTACGTAACATGGACTCGTGACTATTTTGTAAAAACACGAAATACTTTATGCAGAAATCTCTGGTTTGTAAGGCACACTTCCATTACTGTTTACTTCCAATTGAAGTCCAATTATTTATGTACCATGACGTCTTCGACCAGTTTTCTCGCTCTTAACAAACAAGCTGATCTTATCGTAATGCACCCCTAATAGTAATTAACAATACTTTACACAATAATAAACATTACAAGATTCAAATATTACATTTTTATAATATCCTCTACAAGCAACAATCATCATCATTGTAATCATCAGCCCATATATGTTCCCACTCCTGGGACACAGGCCATGAGGCCATATGAGGGTTCAGGCCATAATCCACCACGCTGGCCAAGTGCGGGTTGGCAGATGTCACATGTCGTCGAACTTTTAATTCTTGGACATGCCGGTTTCCTCACGATGTTTTCCCTCACCGTTTTGAGCAGTGGTGACGTTACACATGCGCAGATAAATTGTAAAATCAATTTATTTCCTGCACGCTCGCAACCACGGGACGCAGCTAGTATTACAAATGCGAAAGTTTGTGAGGATGTGTGTATATTTTATATAGATGTGTGTATGTAAAAACTTACGCGGGTGAAACCGTGGGGCGCAGCTAGTTTTTCATAAATGATAAGAGTTAGGCAGAACAGCGTTTGCCGGGTCAGTTAGTACGCTATTACAAACGAATAATATATTATAATAGTTTTAAAAAACTAAAAAACACGCTTTTATCATATTTTGCAAATTGAAAAATGGAATAATTTTATCAAATTACTGTATTGTCATCGGTCCTCAATAAATCTACAAAGTTTGAACGAAATCTGGCCGTTTAAAGTGGGTCAAAATCGCGCCCAAAGAAGTCGGTTACAAACAAACATACAGGTGAAGCTAATAAAAAGCGTGTAAAAATAAATAGAATCATTTTATAACTCATACAGCAACTGACGGAATATTCCCTGATTACGTGTTAATCTACAATTGAACGACATTAGTTGCGCAGTAATGCATAAATAGTTCCTTTGAAATTAACGAAACATGATTTGAAACATAGACTAAACAGTTTCGCAAGTAAACCGATAGACGTTCTGGATATAAGACACAATATACGCACGGCCATACATCAGAGAGATTTATCGAACAATCTAGAAGAATATAGTAAACGAACGTTCGCTCCAATATACAGGTTCATTGTAAATATTATGTTAATAGTTGTGGAGATTTGCGTAGAGGCTTGAAGATTTTTGTATTAATCTTAAGAATTCCAGTGTGTGCTTATTTGAATTATCTAGTACAAATGCTATGGTCATTGTCTATGTGCATAAATACATCTTAATATAATTGAGAATATGCTATAAGTGATTTTTTAATGTAGCTTTTATTTGATACTAACTAAATCAGAGTAACTGCATCCTGAAAATGTAAGAGAAAAATGAAAAAATACACACTTTGTGTATTATTGTGTTAAATTCTTTTCAGTTTATCATATACTCAATTATATCGTCTCATAACACACAAGCGGTCCGCCCTGGCTTCACCCGTGGTACATACATAGCTTATCTCACTCCGTGAAGATGCAGCTTTCTATGCAGAAAGACTTTCAAATCTGTCGTGTAGTTTTTTGTGTGAAAACATTACAAGCGTATTTATATATAAGCATATAAGTATATAAGTATATAATATAAGTTTAGATGTCCCATTAAATAAATCAATACTTCCTCCCTTCCATCAACAAACGTTACATATAACAGAAATGTAAGTGGCTAAAAATGAAAGGGCTAATGGTATATGGAGCAATAATAGTCAAAGATCAAAAAGATGATTAAGATAAACAGAATCGGCCCCGATTGGACGTCCAGGAAGTGGAATACAATACGCAATGTAAGGGTTAATACGACTAATGGATGTGAGTATTTATGTAGTAGATGTAAGAACGATGTTTATTTAACTACTTGAAGAATAAAATCAGATGATAGATATATTTTAGGGCAGGGAGACGTGATGACTAAAGGCACTGTCAGCGCTGAAGTGAAGCGTAAACTGTAAGTTATTTTTGACTCCTGTTGCAAAAGTACAAATTTTAAAAGTTTGACATTGTGTGTGTGTGTGCGTGCACACAGCTCTTAAGCGGATAGACCGAATTCGATGATTTTTTTTTTTATTTGAATGCCACTGTCCTTGATTATGATTGATATGAAAACCGGTCAAAATTAGGGGCCATTACAAATTAATATTGTTTAAATATTTTATTACAACTTCCTCATTACAGGCATCAAAAATATAAAAAGATATAAAAAAAGGCTTGATTACTGAAAGAACACTATCAGATTTTAAGATGGACGACTTATCAAAATGTGTATTATCTGTTGAGAGAGTTTTATAATTTCGTATTTGATATTATTATTTATTTTCAAATGTATTGTATTAAATTGCTTGAACAACAACCTGTAAGATGTTATAATCTTATTTTATTTACGAAATACAGTGTCACAAAAACTGAAATAACATTATGTAGTCAATTTCTGCGAAACTGATATTAAATACCAGCCAAGATCAAGATTTTCTCAAGAAAAGAGTTTATAAAATAGTTTATACAGCATATTTATTTAATTTTGTTTTGAAGATGTTATTGTTGGTTAATTTGAACTAAATGTTCGTAAATTGTAATACTATAAATATTTAAGTTAAATTTATTTTAAAAATAATAGCTAAAGAGCGTTATTTTGAAAATCGATAAAAAACAATCTAAGAAGAGCTTCAAACAGTCAGTTTCATGAATTCAAAAACAAAAAGTTTCCTATAATTATTTATGATGCAAATTAAGTAATTAAAATGCCAACTTGCACTACGGATTAAAGTTTATATTTTTTCTCATTAACAAACACTAGAAATCTCGTGCAATTTCTAAAGACCTAATCTGCAAGCAATTAGGAAACTTAACGGAACCGAGAAGTCTGAAAGCAGAGTCGGAATTCCCTCCAAGTATTTTGTCTCTTCTCAATACTTCGAAGGCTAAGTTGATAGCGCAGTTACGAACCAAATATACAACGTTATTAAAAATTATTTATCTATAATTTATTTCTTTATTAATCCACAACAGTGTACCTACACATAAAATGTAATTAAATTTAAATATATTTAAATTATGCATTCACATAAACAAGACTTGAATTGTTGCATTACTATTGTACTCAATTTTAAATGTTGTCTAAGCCGATCTACAATGTTTGGCGATAATTATAGAATAATTAATTATCCACTAGGAAATCTAACAAGGTATTTTATTATATTATTGTAGGTATTATAAGGTACCAAGGTATTATATTATTCGAGTTTAAAGCATATAATTGAAGTCCCTTGTGTAGTGGGGTACGGGGCATATGGACAATAGGTAATCAACCTTCTGTGTGATACTACACTGAAACCTCCTGTCCTACTGTAACATAGGGCTGGGTCTAGTCCTCACACATCTTTATTTCATACATATACATGAAAACCAACAAGTAACCCTTAAATATCAGACCGCTAATGCAGAATCATACATCCAAATTATTATCATTGACCCAAATTTTGCATAATTCTCAGTAAATGCGTGAACTCTATCCATTTCCAAAATTCACAGCTAAAGATCTTCACGACAATTAAGAAAGTTCAAATCGGTTCTAGACGCAAAAGCGTCGGGTACAGAATGAATTTCCTAAATGCACTTTGTCTCTTTTCTCATTAAGACTTTAGAAAATGAAGAACTTAGTTAAATTAGGTATCCGTTGACAGCTAATACCAATTAAATCACAGTTTTATTAGTGACGTTTTTTAATGTAATTTCGTGAAATCAATTCGAACTTGCTGCTATTTCTTATTTCTATATTTCAAATCCAAATAAAGAAAAGACATGTCACGGTTCTTTAGCAAAAAGTTATCAAAGCTCTTCAATGGAAATAATATAAAAAATTCAAGATTCGTACTAAAATATAGTACCTACAAAGACGTTATATATCCTAGAGCATAAATGACTGAAAAGGATTTTGAATAAATAGGACGGATAGTCAGTGAAGGACTGATAAATAACGATTGGGAAAATAGTTACTCGTGATATCTTGCGATAAGGCGGTAATACATGCTGTTACATGCTGTATTCCCGTCTTATCATTCACCATCTTAAAAGGTAGCAAGACATAAGACAGACAGTTAGAAAGACAAAATAACATTTTTTGACTATCCTGATTGTAGCTAAGAGGATCTATTTATAATTACTATAAATCTTCTATCGTTTAAAAGTCTAGCAAGCGCAGCGTTTTCCCCTGGATCCTTTTATCATCGGGACGTACGTATTGTCGTATTTTAAAGGAATTCGTTAAAATAATATGTGTATTATCCAATTACCAACACGAACTCCCAAAATGCCAGAGCATACTCAGTATATTATGATGAGGGTAAAGGCATATCGAATATCAAGGAGCCATCATTGTTTGCGTAATTTCTTTGTTTTTCTGTATTTCGATTTTATTCATTTTCGTTGAGTTACTGTGATATTATTTGTGAGTACTCCGCGTTGGAAATGTATACAATATTTGGAATATATAATACGGAGTTAAAATTTTTGTATCTCGTTTATTTTAAAGCAAAAATTCTGTGTTCAATTTGTAATACCTTGTACAAATAGAGGAATACGGTATTTGGATGTTTTTGTTTCGTTTTAATCTTTTAAAATATCTGATATTGTGTTTATATTGGTGATTTTTCATTGTGTCTAGACTGAAATGAATTTTAGATTATAAATATAGGAACATAAGTATTTTGTTTAACAATAGTATTGTTGTATATTCTTAATTTCTATTCCTTTATTAATTAATGATCTGTCAAAATTTAACATGTCAAGTCATCTTCAAACGAAACAAAAGTCATCTTGAAGACGTTATATTTACAAGAATTTTTGTATTTTTGTTTAAGCACGCTTCGTCACGAATTGCGCCAGATTACAGCGGGGAAGTACCACACCCCCACAGGAGACCGGCGTGAATTAATAGCATACTACTGTGTTTCTTTCGGCGAGTGGGGGAACGGGAGGCCCATATTCTTTTCCTTACTCTTTCCAGTCCATTCCTTTATTCATCTCATCAATCCTTTCTTAATAAATTTCTTATTTAAAGTCAGAAAATCCATTTGTAGAGGCGTAAGGCCTACAATCGACCTCACGCCACTCCAAATATTCATGGGCGGTTGTAGCGCTTACCATCAGGCGACTACCCACTCCATTACCGACGATGATATCAAATTGCAATTGTTCTGTAACCATATACGAACAACTAGCTAATTTTGTATCCAGTCATCTTACATCGGGATATATATAACGAAGACTGGTGGCTCAATTTACCACGAAAAAGGACGTCGCCATCAGCAAACCCAACCAAATAATTTTAAACAACGTGAAACATGATTACATAACATGATATATGATTATATAAGAAAAAATAATTAAATCAAATTACATTTTTACTAAAACTGTTAAAGATACAGACATGTTTTAATGTTTAATAACAATGAAACAAAACACATTACCAATAAAATCCAAGTATATCACACAGTAAAAGCCGAATATGATGTAAAATTTCCAGCGAAAACAGGAGTTCTTTTGCTCATCGTTACATTAATCGTAATAATTCTCACTGATTATATTGGATAGGTACTTCGATACTTGCTATTAATATAAAACATTCCCAAGTAAAACAAATTTAATTCAACATCCAGATCAAACATAAATAACTCAGGAAATTCGTTATATTTTTAAAGTGAATGTATTTCAACGGATATTGTGTAAATGAGAAATTTTATTCGAAAAATGTTAAGGGATTTATTTTCGAATCAAGATCGTTATTTTGTAGGTCTGTTTAGTTTTATTTTATACCCTTATCTTCTATTAAACCCTATTGCATGTTGTTTATTTAATATTTATACGAACCGTTAGAAATAGTGGTTCGTAAGGGATTTACCAAGCTCTCAAACGTAAGTGGCGTCTTAGGTCAAGACCCAAAGGTGTCTAGAAAGCCAATGTACGCTCTCTTGGGATGAAATAAAATTGTATGAATGTTCATTTTATTTTCGCATTAAATACATAAAAATCTTGATAGAACGCGCGTAAGAATTTATAAGTTATTGAGGCGAGCAATTTAAGCTGCACTTGATAATGGAGGTTCTACTGATATCGATCGCCACTTTGGTGCAGTGATTAAAGCGCGAGCGTAGAACCAGTGGTTCTGGGTTCGGTTGCCTTAAGGGATTAACAAATAAAATCTTCTGATCTGGTAGGATACATAAAACTTATCACCTGGAACTGGATTCAAAAATCAATGACGACAATTGAATGATGATATGACTAATGATGATGATGGTTAATGCATTGCACACATGCAAAGAGGAAAGATTTGATAAGTTTTTTAGTTTGTGTATTTTACAAGCTTTCCGCTCACGGCTTTACTCGCATGGTCAAGGAGAAATAAATAGTGCAGGTATTCCGCATAAATCAGACTACTTCCGTTGGAAATTTGAAGCGTGAAGAAGAGCCTGATAGACGGACAGACAGACGAAAAATACTTTCGCATTTATAATATTATAAGAAGGATAAAAAAACCTATATAAAAGCTCCAAACTTCGCCCCATAGTACAAAAAAGCTTTCATCTAACGGAGAATATTAATGATTCGGTAAAACATCGTTTAAAAGCGTTTTAGCTAAGGTGTTTAAAGCATTGAAAAGTTAGACACTAATAATTATAAGGGAAATGCATTCTTTAGAAAAATACCTGGTCATATCTAAAAATATAGCTTTTAGTGAAATAAATATGTAAGCAAAGAAAATTGAAAACTTCAGAAATGAATTTCAATAAAAAATTCAATACGATCGAAACACTCCCAATGACCTTTCAGATAGATGAAGCGAATCAACGAAATTGGTATTTCCATTAAAAGTTCTTGATTTATTTGAATATATTTTAGTATTTTCTTATATTTGAATGTTATAATTCTGTCTAGAACATTTAACGAGTGATTATATAGGAATAGTAGTAAACGTAGGTGCATATATATATATTGCAACAATATATTTTATTGTGGGAGTCGAGCATAACCGTAAAGGCATTACTTCTGCGAATGTTCATGGGCGGTGGTGATAGCTCACCTTATAAAAACATTGTTAAGTTCAGTGTGTGTAGTAGTTCAAACGCTATAATCGATAGTTTTCAACGTGGAACAGATATTGGTGTTTTACTTATTATGTTTTGGAGATCATGTATACCCGATTTTATTATATTTTGAATTATAACTTTACACAAGAAGTCGATTTTATTAATTGAAATATATATAAATGTAATCTTTACTAATACAGTGCTTATTTATCTGTTATTTTCACGTCGCAACGGAGCCATGTTATGGTATGATTTTAGTTAGTGTAGTTAGTGACATACCTACGCTACTTTTTACGCAGTAAAACATTTCTTTCATGGGAATTCGTTATAATGCACATTTGATTCACTCCGAAATTCCTCAATTCCGATAGATGACGTAATAGGTAAATTATAAATGTGACATAATATGTCATATTATAAACCGTTAATTTTCTTTTATCACGGGAGCGAAAGCGCGGGTAATAGCTGGTGGGTAATAAAAACCGTATTCATTAAGATAGATGGCGCTATAGTTAAATTAGATATGTGACATGTATGAAAACTGTTAATTTTCTTTTACCAGGCGAGTGAATTCGTAGACAACAGCTAGTAGTTATGAACACAATTTAAAAAATGCGTTTTATTTTAATAATTTAATACAACATCTCTAGACTAACGGCAAAACAGAATTATAATGCCTATTAGTATGGATGTCATATCATGACACACGAAATAGAGGTCTAAGACAACCAAATGACCCTTATTTTGCAAACTACGTAACTAGACCCTAATATTTTATCTAAAGTAGCATCGACTTTAGCAAAGTTGCAGAAAAATTGCCTCCATATTTTTCTGCCGTCGTTTATTTGTAAAATATCACTAAAGCGTGACATCCTAATTTATACTAGTTATTTTGAACTGTCACTCTTCGTAGATTTCTAGAACTCGGTGGAACTTACGAGATTATCCTGAATTTTATAAGTTTCATACAGATTAATCTCCTTCATTACTACATCCTTATATTTAATTAATCATTTTGTTGTTGAATCAATTTTTATTTTATTAAAAACTTAGCTATATAATCCTTATGATGTATATACAAGAGCTATTGAAATATGTGCTTAGCTTTGAATCTGAATGTCACCTCTGTCCTTACGAATGCTTAAATCTTTAGAACTACGCATGGGATTTTGATGGCTTTTTTTGATGAAATGATTCTAGAGGAAGGTTTATATGTAAACCTAATAACATATTTTAAACTGCCCCGAATGAAAGACGTGCGAAGCTACAAGCAAAGGCTAGTAATATTATAAGATGGAGAGAACATGACGACTGGCTAACTACCACGAATAATCACCTATATAAGAGTCAGAAAGAAATCGCAGATCGTATATCGCGCGTAATTTCGTGGAGAATATGCAATTGAATCCACGGGATTGCTACTAAACGACAATTGTTAGTGAAATGTACTCAAAATTGTACTTCAGCAATATATCCACTTTACTCAAGATACAACTCAGACTGAGAACCAGCATAAAAGCTAGCGAATCATTATAAAAGAACACGAGCCGCTTCGGGAAAATGCATCTATTTTAAACTCGGTATGAAACCAAGCTGTTGAATATAAGATACGTAAATTTGCTGTCTCTGCAATGCTATATTTTTGAATGAAAAATATTTTACAAAAAATTAACGTCTCTGTTACGGTTCCGTACCTAACCTAAGATTACCTAAACGGGAGACCCTATTACTAAGACTTCGCTATCTGTATGTCTGTCCGTCTGTCAACAATCTAATGAATCAGGACAGTTCGACAGCTGAAAATTTTAAGAGACGATGTATTTCTGTTCCGCTATAACATGATTAAAAAACCGAGGTTAAGCAACGTTTGGTGCGTTCGTATTTAGATGGGTGACAATTTTTTTATAGTTACAGTTTAGCTTAATCGCCTAGAACTCTTAGTATAGTAAATCTGACTCACACTTGACCGAATATATTCAATTTAATAAAAAATTAATTTATTTATTCATATTAATTTTAATTTAAATAGTCTTTTCTAGATTATAGATAAAACAGTTAGAGCAAAGTTTGTTAAAGTATGACACGGGGCTACTAAATTATTAGGATTGATTTCTCGTGCCAAAACTATATTTTGAATGAATTCTGTCTTTAGAAACACGTAAACATTAAATGATAATGAAGCTAAAAGTCTAGCAAATAAAAAAATATACTTTTACATAGTACATATTGGGTATAAATTTATGTTTTAATCAAAGCATTACCCATTTCGGAAATTAAATTTTACAGAACTCAACTCGTCTCTAGCAACCTAAATTTAAATATTTCCCAGCTTAGTTTTTCACGGCGCGGTTTTTGAGAGATAATTTTTGAAATTAAAGACGGATTAAAACGCATTTCAGAAATAATCTACGCTAATATTATAAGAGGAAACTTATGTATGTTTGTAACGTTTTCACGCAAAATCCAATGGACCGATTTCAAAATTTCTTTCACCATTAGAAAACTGCAACTTCACTGACTGACATAAGCTATATATTATATACCACGGTCGAAACTGAGACGAACAGCCAATTATCTATAATATAATAAATGTATAGTATTTTCTTGTGTTTGATTTCACGCGAGTATAATACATTTAGGACTACTGGGAAAGCCTTTTTAACGGATTTTAAACGCGATTTATTCACGGATTCGTCGTCTTTTCATTATTCAATTCGACATTATGGTTGATACCTCATTTTACTTCAGTATCACTTCTATAAAACAAAGTCGATTTCTCTGTGCCTATTTCCCTTTGTATGCTTAAACCTTTAAAACTACGCAACGGATTTTGATTTTTTTTAATAGATAGAGTGATTCAAGAGGAAAGTTATAATAATATCTATAAAACTTCACCGAATTTATCGCGTCCGAAGCCGCGGGCAAAAGCTTTTAAAAATATGATGTGAAATGTTGAAAAACGTAGGTATTAGAGGTTTGGTCTTAGCAGAATTTGTATTTCTAGAATGTTCTTAATTAATTAACAGTGAAGTGCACGAATTAAACGTAATGAATTCAAATATAAAATCAACTGTACCTCCATGGCCATAGAAAATAATTTAAACAACGTAAAGAGGGTTTTAAGACCTTTATTTTCAAGACCGAATGCTGTTTGTTAATTATGTGAATAATTGAATTTAATGTTTCACTAACAATTTCATTTGATAAAATTTTTGTTATATTTGGTTTATTAAAAGTGTAGTTTACTAAAGATTTTAATACATTATAGTATATTGTATTATTTTCCATCCTTCGAGAATTATAATTAGACTTACTTATTGATGAAATTGAGAGCCGAGAGAGAACATGAGAGCCAATTAGTAAATAGTTGTATTATTTATAAAATCCACCGTTGAAGCCAAGAACTAAACAAAAATGCATTGTGCATACAATCCATAATAAAAAAATAACGATTTTATTCTATATATACATACTATATAGATATTTGAGTTAATAACTTTTTGTAATTATGACCAGACTATGTAATGTTTAATCAATATATTCTCCAAATAACAATTAATACAATTCTTATTCTATTTGATAAAAAAAATGCCCACAGAAGAATTATATTACATCTTCTATTAAGAAACACTCAGATATCTATAACGTTGCTTATAGAAACACCGTTATCAAAAAGCGGAAGAATGCTCTTTATAATCCTAGACATAAAAGTAATCTCAAAAGAATCTACACTCACCATAAATCATAGTGACGAAAAGCATAACCGCATTCAAAAAATACGTATGCCACTTAATTTTCTTCAGATCAGCCATCATTAATATCTACTAATTAACAACCACTATATTATATTTAATTTCACTAACGTCTTCTTTTCATCATAGCACTGCTTAAACCTTTAATTAGTCCGACAAAAACCATGTCACAATTTACTCCGACTGTCACATTTAACCGTCAGATTAAATGAGGAACAAATTTAAAAATGACATGACATAAATGGTATATTTTTAAACCGGCATTACACGTTAATCGTGACTAGTTTATAGTAACCGCGTGTGAGGATTACCCTCATAGCGCCAGAACTAACTTGAAATATATTTTGTTTCCACTAATAAATTCATTTAATCCATTCATTTTAAAGTTTCCGCGTTGCACTTCATTACTGATAATTTTGCGAGCGGCTCACTTATCACTTACATCCTTCACAGATAAAATCTTGCGGGATTTACGTTTATTGCTCGTGGATCGTACGTAGAACAATTTTTCCCGTCTGGCGCTACACGTCCTCGCCGATGGGACGATTCCATCGCACTGACTTACATAAGGGATCAGTCCTATGCCAGCAGTCTGGGATGTTGGATAGAGATGGCTGATAATTTTCAAACCGTTGAAAAGGGATGGAAGGAATTTTCGCATTCAACTGTGGTCCGTTAAAACGTACTGTGAAAATCTTGTGAAGAAGCAATTAAAATGTATATTAAGCTATATATACTTTGGTCAGCATGCATTCGTACGTGACTAGTTGAGTCTCTTTTATTTTTCGATGTATCTACGAGTCTCTGATACAATTCTGTGCAAAGAAGGAACTTAAAGAAAACTTATTTCGTATTGGTTTATGGTAATTCCTTAGAAAGGCTTAGAATAGCGATATCATTAATCGGGAGTTAGAGCCTTAATCGTAATATTGTTATGAAGTCTCGAGTATTGATATAATATTATATTGTTTAAAATGTTTTTTGGGTTTGATACGAAAAGATAAAATATGTCACAACGGACAGGGAATATCAATTTGGTTTGGCTCTATTACTAAGATTTCGCTGTCCGTCTGTGTGTCAGACAGACATGTCTGTTCCTCTATCACCAAGCCTTTCGTTTGTTGCTCTTTCACGCAAAAACTACTGAACCGATTGCAAGGAAATTTGGTACGTAGATAGCTGAACAACTGGATAACATATAGGCAACTTTTTATCCCGATATTCCTACGGGATACGGATTTGCGCGGGTGAAACCGCGGGGCGCAGCTAGTAACTATATATATGGTAGTTTGGACGTGACTCTACTTTGCTTATCGAAGATTTAAAAATGTATTAAGTCATGGTATTTTTAATAAATTAAAAAATCAAAGTTTAACGGTCGCTCGTAATTTTCAGGACATAAGATCAAAGGAAAGTTCCCCTGTATTTTCTATAGTATTTGAGAGTTATTTTCTCACTGGACATTACCTGGAATTAATCGAGTTAAAATCTTCGGGAAATAAAATCTTTGTGACGTAAAAATAGCGGCAATTGCCATGGATTTTGAATTCCACATAACAAACCTCTGCATTTCTTGTCACGTATTCAAATGAAGCTTCTGATTTTTATTAACATAGATCGCAGGTTCGATCCCCATACCTACAGGAGTAACATGCGATACTGTTATGAACATTATTAATATATTATCTATGTTTACGTATACTCGATGGAACACAGTGAAGTCGGAAGGAATCTGTCATAACCCACGGCTTCAGCCTCTGGGTCCGTGGGTATCAATGCAAGATTTCCCTAGTCAATAAAATAGGTCCGTGTTTTATATATGTTAGTACTAAAACTTCCCAAAAACATTTTGTAATTATTTCAAACAAAAGTGACTTCGATCGTGTCGGTTAGTTATTTTTAATATATTGCTTTTTTCATTTCATTACATTATCTACCAGCTTTGAAGAGTTCCACGTTATACAGGGAAAATTAAAGAAGTTATAGCAGAAATCCTTAGCTGGTTTTATTTGGAAGAAAGCTTTGAAGTGGCATATTCATTTAATGGAGATATCTTAATAATAAATATATTATAAATGACCAAAAGACATCCAGCTATCGCTCGTCCGAGAACGATTTCAAGACCACAAGAATGGCACTTCAAGAAACGAGACTTCAACTAAGGGAAAGCAGAAGAGACGAATATATTTTTTAAAATATTTATTTTCTTGCTATCAAGTGACCTTAATAATTTCATCATTTATTCAGTATACAAGTCTTGAGTACATAATTAAAAGAGTTTCCATCTATAAACTATAGTTTATACTAGTTCAGAAGATTTGAGTGAGATACATCTCAGGATTTGATCCTGCTACATTCGTTTGTCATGCCTTTATATCACATATATATCACCGAAATAGTTAAGCCTTTGTTAAGAGGAAACAGGAGATCTATACCTCCTTTGATTGGGTATATTCTAGTATATAGCAACGGACTACTAGCTAACCTTTCGTATAACATTGTTGTAATTCAGTAAAGGTTATATACAGTATATAAAGAAGTTGAAAGGGTTATTAACTGGCAAGATATTGATTGAGCTGGGTGGAAATTAATGCCCAATATAATCAATTTCAGGCCGTTTTCACCAGAGCAATAGTGGTCCTGATAGCTCATTTGACCCGCCTAACCAGCAATATAAAAGATACACCGATCGTCGTTGTCACACCGTTTTTTTAAGTAATCTAGACAGGAGGTGTCATAAAGCTGAAAACCATAAATGAGTTTTAAAATACATGCTTTTTAGGAAATCGTCTCTTAACAATGATTTAAGTTAAGTCTAAAATTGTGAAACATAGGTTCAAATACACTTGTTATTTGTGTATGTCGGTTACGTCAACAAGAGAATACCACTGAATCGATTGGATTAAATTTAATGTGATAACAGCTGGACATCAGAGATTAAATATGGCTGAAAAATAAACTTCTAAGAACCCAACAAAACAGGTAAAGGCAGATAATCTGTTCCTTCCACGAACAGGAAAGTATTAAAACGATCTACCCATGACTGGGTTCTGGAACAATTACAACATAGGAACCTTCAAGAAAAGCCAATTACCAGTGTTGCTAGTATTATACCGGCCTATAGCCGGCAACAGCCCCACAAAAGCTATAACAGTTTTGTGAATGCTTATGGGCAGTGGCATTGCCTCATGTGATCCACTTGCTCGGTTGCCCGCTCTGTTATAAAAAAAAATAAATAAAAATTATAAGAAAAGGTTACCACTTGACATCAAGTGGCTCATCTGTTTCATTGCTAGCACTGTTTTGAAAAAAAAAATTGTACATAAAACGTCATGAGCATAAGACTTCTGACCAATTATCGTATAGCTATTTATATACGTAAAGAAGATACATATTAGTATGTATGGTTGTAGATATGTCGTAATGATGGCAAATATTAATAGCTTGTACATATTTTATATAAGTATAACGGACGCTCATTAGGCAGGTTCATTTTTCTTCCCATTGAAAATAATTTTTGTCGCCTCCGTAGCGAACAAAGGGATGATTTATTTTTCCTAATATCAGACGGAATTAGGTCCGTCTTTGTAAGCGGATCGATTGACAAGAATCGTTTTTCTTTATAATATCGTTGGTTAAGTTCTATTACACTTTTTTCGATTATTACTATGAGATTAGTAAATTTATTGAAGTGGTGTATAATTTCATGATTGTAGACTTAGAGTCAATACATTTAATTTAAAGAAATGGCCATATTGTTTATGTCATAGCGGGTAATTGAGCCGGTAGTTCCCCGAATGTTATGCAACCACCACCGCCAATGAACATTCGCGGACGCAGAGCCGATGCAGCTGCATTGCGTACTTCTAAAGCTTGATCTTGGAAGGGTGAGGAAACAACTCTTCAGCTTCATAGTAATTATTAATACGGGCACGTTCTCCGCAACTCGACGTTAAGCCCCTATTTTGCGTGAAAAAAAGGAAGGGGTGTGGGGGGGAGGTGTTCCCGGTCAAACCTGAAACCAGCTCCATGAAGCTAAACAGCTTGTGTGGCCTGCCAAACCTCAGCTTTATAGTATTGTATATTACTAGATAAACAAACGCTGTTCTGCCTAACAGTTTTCTCCGACCTAAAGCCGATATGAACACAACATTTCGTGAGAATCGATCCAGCACTTTCGGAGGGGTATGGGAACGTATATTGTGACATGAGAATTTTGTAAATTAGATGATATTATAGCTGTGATAATAAGTATAGACAATATTATAAAAAAAGGCTTTTTATTTATTTAGGTTAATTATCAGAAAGGAAAAAAATACATTTATTTATAACAGTTAAGAATACAATATCGTATTATATATTTGTTTTATACAAGCTTTGTAACAAATGTTTAATTCATCGTTATTATTATTAACGATCCTACATTCAACCATACAATATACCGAAATTTATTTATATTACCCTGTTTGATTTATTGCACTTTAAGCGACTTTAACGGACTTTGTAATAATATTTAGTTAGTGTGCGATGTAAAATTTGGAAATCACTAGAAATGCGTCAAACAAAATAGTTGTATTTGAAATGAGTTCATTGTTAAAGAAAATCGCTGCATGACTAGCTTAAACTCACGGTTTCGAGCGCTTTATTGAAGAAAGTAGCACAACGTTGAATTTTATTCGAAATTTCCATACCTATCGTACAAATAATTTTTATACATCTATTTACGTACAAAAACCGAAACCAAAAATCATATTCCATACTCTTATGATATATGCGAAACTAACTCTGTCTGTCTCTTTTTGACGTCTAAACCACTGAACTAATTTGGATGTGATTTGTGGATGGCATGGATAGTTTTCTATCCCAAAATTCCGCAAGAATGAAGCGGGCAAAACTTCTGTCCATTTTTTTTTTTACTATGTGGGCAATGCTCGGGTGGAATGCAATTAGTTAAATAGTGTATTAGACATTCAAATATTAACCATTTTTTTAATCGCTATCATATGGGACCATAAACCTAGCAAATGAAAATTATTCTATCATATTTCTCACTTGTTTACATCAGTACATATAAAATAACTGTTCTCAAAAAATTACCACATTATAAATAATAACAATTATAAAGAAACATCGACGTCCAATCGCTTCCCTTGAACTAATATGATTATAAAAATAGACGCTCCAGCGTTAACCGACGACAGAATACTAATTAAATTGACAAAAGTATATATCAAACTGCCAATTAAGGAAGCGTTGAAATCCCTACAAGTGCTGGATTACTGAGCAGACACATTGGCTTCTTAACACCAAGCATAAACAATGATATCTATCTAGCGTTGTTCTTTTGTCTTGCCTTGTCTATCTAGACAGATATATACATAGGTAGATATAATTTATTTATTTATTTAAAAACACATTTAATACACATTATCATTACAGTTGTTTCGAATTTGATAGAGGTTACATTTATAAAAACATTACAATAAATAGAAAAAAAATACAATTTAGGCTAACCTGTTCTTATAGCATATAACATACAATGCTACTCGCGTGAATTCACCCAACTTGCAACAAAATAGGTCCGTTAGAAAAGCTATCTCATTAAGGGAACGAAGTGCACGCGTCATATGTGCTTGTCCTAAGAAATGTGTTCGCGCGGACGGCACCATCAGCAGCGGCCCAGTATATAAGTATATAATCTATGGCAGCGGCGGTCGGCTCTGACGTCACAATAATATTTTATAGTATACAAAATTGACATAAAATATAATAAAAATTATTATTAACTCTGTAACTCTATAGTGCAGACATGGGCAGTCTGCGGCTGGTGTCCCACATCACATTAAAACTTTCTAAAGGCCTCTGCATGTTGGATCTGTCCCCACGTAAGCCTTCCAAAGGACCGGGTATTGTCCTTCTGGTGGTACACGTGTATTATGGAAAAGAGAAACATAATAATAATTATTATTATTTATTTGCCATAATGTGTGTACAAAAGTTAACAAATATTAAAATACGATCAACATATTATCCACATAGGGCATGCAAATTTCATTAGACAGAACACACAAATGGAAGAGAAGATTTGTGTTATCAATGTCTACGAAACTATGTCAGTACTTATCGAAACTAATTTTAGTCGTCCATAGACTCTCATATTAAATCTACAATCATAGAAATTCAATTGCTCTATATAGCTCACGTCGTCAGTCAAGGTCCTTCCAATCAAACATTATTCAAATTATTAAGTTAAAATCAATACCATGTTTTTATCATTTTTATATCTCTCTTCCATACAAAATATCCTTTGAAGCCAATTTTTATATTGAAATTCTCATTTCGTGCCTCCTGAAAGGCGATAAATCACTGCTCGTATACTTACAATATTTGAAATTTGACCTGGGGAGGTTTTCACGTAGGCTTTGATCACGCAAGCCTTGAAGGAAATAATTTTTAACATATTTCTTTCGGCAATAATTATAACGGTTTGGATATCCAGCCACGAATACTTGTCCTCTATACCGACATTTTACACATTTCTGCGAATAGCGCGACGAATAACGTATACAATTGCGCGCCGCCCACGCCCCGCTGTTCGCCTCGCTGTTCGCCTCACTGTTCGCCTCGCTGTTCTCCTCGCTGTTGGCCTTGCTATTTGCTTCGTTGTTTGCCTCGTTGTTCGCCTCCTGTTTCCCTTGGTGTTCGCCTCACTGATCTTCTCGTTATTCGCGTCGCTGTTTGCCTCGCTGTTCACCCCGCTGTACACCTCGCTGTTCGCCTCGCTGTTCGTCTCGGTTTTCGCCCATACATATAAATGCGGTATAACATGTTGCGAAGTTGCTCCCACGTATACGTATACGTATACGTATACGTATTTCAACTGTTGCTCAACAGATATTTACCATATGAAAATTTATGCTCTAACTAAAAATAGGTTGAGCAACAATCGATCAACAATGTTGCTGACAGTTTTGTTTTGATATTATCAATATTTACAACTCCTCGAACGAGAACGAAAAGAACATAGCAACATGCATTTTCAACTCTGCACCACGGAGTGTTGCCAACAACATTTTGTCAGTTATTCTTCAATATGTTGACTTAACTTTGTTGCTATTTAAATCATAATCTTATCAAGCTTCTTAGTAAAACAATAACATACGCCAATTTACTACGTTGCAACGAAACAATTGCATCGTGAAGTCCGAATTCCAATTAAAGTGAATCTCAATAAATACAAATGAATCACAACACTTTCCAAGTTCAAAATTTTAGTTCAACGACACAGACCGGACAAAGCAAAGCGTTTTATTGGCGGAAGTAATACCTTCAAAGCGAGTTCCTTCAAGCACTGATTTCGATTTGATTTAGGTTCGTCGTGAATAAAAGAACTGAATCAACGATGGACGCAATTAAAAACCAACCTTAATCCATTGCCTTATGGTGGATTTGAGTGTGAAAAAGAAACGACCAAAATAGTCGGAGACAATGCGAGGGAGACGAATTTATAATTAACTGCAATCAACACTGGCGTATAGAATTTCGAGTATTTGGGACAGTCGCGTGCAGGAATTGGTTTGTTTTTTACCTCTTATTAAGTTAAGATTCATCGCTGATTAAAGATCAACTAACTATAATTATTAATTTTATAATATATCTGATTCATTAATGAATTATAAATAATACAAAAAAATATATACAAATTTTAATAACAATATACAGAAATATTAATGTGATTTTTTATGGTTCTTGTAATACACTGACGTACTTTATTGTTCGCTGATTAAACAATCTGCTAAATTTTCTATTCTTTTATTTGAGTTTGAGTTTGATGTTCATTATTAATTTGTCGATAATCATAGCCATTAAAATAATTCTACATTATAAAATTGGCAAGTTTTAGCCACGAAATATAGCTCATATAAATCCATATTCAACTCCCAAGTGCCAGCTCATTGCCAAGTAAACAAGAGCAATTGAAACAAAGTAAGATTCTCGTTAATATAAAAGCAGTCATTTAGTGTTGCCCGATTTAAGGTCCGAAACATTTATATAGACGCTTTGTCTGGAAATTTCACAGTTCAGTAAATAAACACTTTGACACACCGATCGGAATAATTAGGGTTTTTAAAACAGTAGGTCGACTGCATTAATTGTGTTTTAATGTTGTTTGATGAATGTCAATGTTGATTTGTTTTAGGAATTGTTCTGAAAAGTACTGAAATGGTTGAATGACGCGGAAGAAATTAAATGTTTTAGAATAGTTGTTTTTTGATGTTAGAAATGTGTGTTTGTACGCGACAACAGCTGCATATAAATTGTTATTAAGTATTGAAAACGTATATGCATACAATGTACTTATTATTTACTAGCTGATATGAACTAACTTCATACCATCATCATCACCAGTATTGCCCATAGTTCAGTTCCGATTGAGAGAACGTCCAATCCATCAAAGCAAACATTATAAAAATCTGTACAAATACACATATGAAATAAAATCCGATGAGTAAAAATATATTCCGAATACATGTAAAGAAACACTCCGCAATCAATTCATAATAATTTGAATACACTTTAGCCCGCGAGTGTACCAACTCGTGCCGCGACAGATGTTAACATACGTTGTTTGTTTTCTTACTTTGAGAGATATGTTTGTTATTTTTTTCTCTCCGAAGGCCTCCTCCCTCGTTCCAATTTTATTTATGTCACAAGAAATTAACTGTCGCTTTCGCTTCTCCAAGATGAAACTTCTTAATAGTTGCAACGTTCGCGGTGTTTTATTTTAATTGGGAATGATAGGTTTTTTGATCAATTTCTCTGTTAATGATCTGGGATAATGAATAGTCGGCTGTGAAATGAGTTGTTTATTTTTGATGCGTTCGAGTCGTCAATAATTTAAGCGTTTCGTTTTTGTTTTTGTTGGGCATTTTTGTTTTTATTTTAGCATGTGTTAAAGATAGGAGGATTATTACGATAATTCTAAGTTGATGAACTTTATCTTATCTATGCACTATGTAAATAAAATATTACGTACACTGTATATAGCTAAGGATATATAATTTATTGGATTTGTTTTCGCTTATTATAAGATAACATTTAAAAATAAAAAATAAAAAACTATTTACTCGAGCTGGACCGGTATTAATAGAGGCCTTACCACTGTAATTGATACGATATTGATTTTGTTTAATACAATTGCGATTTTTATCCCAATGAATTCATATTTGCAAACAATTCTTATATGTTGATCGAATAGTAATTTCGGAAATATATCAAAATTTAAGGATAATTAAGTTTAACATCATTAATTATTTATTTTACTCTTTATTGTACATGACAAACGAAAACACGAATGGACACGTACACGACAACAATATAATACAATCGGCGGCCTTATCACTGTGCAGTGATCTCTACCAGGCAATCGCGGGAGAAAGGTAAAAGAAGAAGCGAAATATTAATCAAATTTGCATTATTTTTATTTAAACAGAATAAATTGAATAATAAGAGTAAATAAAAATTAATAATTAACAACATAATTACATAAAAAACAAACTATATGAATGATATAACATATGAATACATGAATAATCAAATAAAATAAATAAACATATATTTAATTTTGAACACAGCACTACCTGCGCTATTATAAGTTTCAAAGTACCATCGATTAAATCGAATCGAACTGGATTGATTTAGATCTCGATACTGTCGGAACTAAGCTCCCTACTAGTTTAATATAAAAGCGTCGTATTAAACTTGACTCCTTTGTATTCATTAAAGCGGTCATACCAGCTGCATACACCTTTCAATAGATAGTCTTTAATTGAATCAACCTAAGCTGCGACCAATTGGAAGATGGGTCTTTACGGTAGATTTATTATTAATTTATTAACAACACTTTTTACTCCTATTCCTAGAATGTTCTCATTGTTTTGTGTGTTTTGAGTTTCACAAGTAATTTACATATAAACAGTTTATATTTTGAGTTGTTTTGAGTGTGGGAGTCGAGTACGCTTCAGCGCAAATCGCACCGCCCAACCTATCAACCACAAGCTAGGGTAGCTGCCACACCCCCACAGAAGATCGCCGTGAAATAGTAGGATGCTTCTGTGTCTTGTTCGGTAAATGGGGGAGACGAAGGCCTGTCTCCATTCCCTCACCCTATCCAGTCTATCCCCGGCATCAATCCATTCCTTATTCCTTAGAAGCGGACGACACATTTTCAGTGGATCTACCTATTCATGGGCGGCAGTGATTGCCCACCATTAGGCGAATCACTAGCTCAGTTGACTGCTATTACATAAAGAAAATATTTTCGAATCCCATGACTTTGTTGTGGCTAGTTAAATAAACATTTTTCACATAGGAATAGGAGTAGAATTCAAATAAATTACAACAAATGACGAATGCTTCTCATATATTCGACACATGCGAAAAGTACATACATTCATAACCACCTGCAATTATTCTAAATATAAGTAAGATAAGAAAATATCGGAATTTTCCGTTTTTAGGTATCTAAAAAACAAAAAAAAAATATACATATTTGTAGAAAATTTGATGATTTATAATTTTAGTTTGAAGTTATTTTATGACAAAGTTTACCGTTTCAGTGAAACCGCGATAAAACCATTTTTTGATCTTTGACCTTGGATATTCCTTTCCAAGTATCGGAATGATGGAAAATTCTGTTATTTTATTTTTAGTAATGTTCTGAACATTTTTACCAATTTTCAGCTGGATGGGATTTTTGTAACTTCCCTCTTATTTTTATCTAATTTGAGCGAACTGTTGACAAATCTATTGAAATTTCGAACTTTATTTGATATAGGCTTAATATGAGAAATTTTTCAAGAAAAAAAGTAATTTGATTACGTCATTTCACGGAGTCGCTTACCTCACAAAAAATAGCGTCCCTTTTTCTTTAAACATTTATCATTCATAAAGTATTTGAACAACTAAATTAATAATTAAATAGACTTAATATGTCAATACCATCCATTGAGATTTCTATTCTACTCGCATTTTTTTCTTAACACATAGCATAGCAGCAGATCCCTCAATAACTCTTAATGCCATGATTATTTTATGTCATTAGATACCTATCGGTGATTTGATGCCGTCTTTTTTAATTATGTACGATTGCAGTTCGAGCAAGACGACTTCTACAGCGTATCCTGGCTTTATTTAGGCGAGATCGCTTTGGCGCAGTCTTTATGTGTTGATATAAAGAACTAGCATAATATTGTTATGACGTGTGTTATATAGTAGTAAGTCAGACAGATATTATACAAAAAAATGTCAAAAAACCACATAAAGATCATTGCTACTACAACATTGATACTAAATATCATGCATATATATACAATAATAGTTTTACATAATATAAAGACATGATATGAACAATAATGAGACATAAGGAACCATTTGAATTTATTCGATCTATAATATATATTATGGTCTCCCCTATTTAACTCCAAACTTTATAATGAACCTATATAACAAACAAACGTAGCATAAATCTTAACAAATAGGAAACATAAGAACCGATCCCACTCAAGGGGACATTAAAAATGTTTCTATTTTAAGTACACAGCTATTTCCATCCCCCTGGAAATAGTGCATCGTTTGTTTTAGATTTCACTTGAAATTGTGTAATTTGTCTTACATTTCAAGTGTCCCAATATTAATGGTGAAACATAAATTTCTCAGTAATTATGGTATCTTTGTATTTCTTGTTTATTTTGACAGTTAACAGTGTTGTGCTTGTGAAGTGTTGTCATCATAATATGACCCTAATTGCTACTGCAGGGACAGAGAGTTTCCATAAGGGCTTATACCAAAATCTATACACTAATTTCATAAATTAATTAAACATTTATAGCCTCTATTTATCTATTCACGTCACTACTCCTATCAGAGGAATGTAATGTGACATTTACCAACCCGCATAAATTGGGCAGCGTGATGGATTATGGCCTAAACTCTCATAGGAGATCTGTGTCCGTGCAGGGGGAATAAAAATAGGCTGATACACTATGAATATGTAATATGAAATATTTGATAAAAGAAAAAACTTCTTATTCTTGCGTCAAATTCAAATAAAAGCGGGTTTCTGTAATTTTTTATGCGTGAATACCATATAACACAATATTTATCAATTTTTAAACAACGTTTTTGCATTTAATTTATTTTTTTATGTCATTGTCGGCAATAGAGCTGTTGGGTCGCCTGATACTTAACCACCGCCCATTAACATTTGGAGAGGGGTAAGGTCGATTGCAGACCTTATGCCTCTACATTGATTGCCGACATCAAATTGGAAAGGGATAAGGAAAGGATTGACGAGAGGAGCACTTGTAACACCTCTAGTGTTGCAAGTGTTTATGGGCGGTGGTGACTACTTAACGTCAGGTGGCTCACCTGCTCCTTTGCTTGCTCTATCATAAAAAAAGGAATGAAGAAAAGAACTGGGAAGGGTAATAAAAAGGATACCGGCTCCCGCATTCACCGTACGAAACAAAACAGTACGCTATTTCACGTCTTCTGTGGGGGTGTGGTACTTCCCCGGTGCGAGCTGGCCCAATTCGTGCCGAAGCGTGCTCGACTACCGCATATAAAACATTGTTACTTGATAACTTCATGGGTTTTCACTTGATTCATATTCTTCTAAGATTCTTTTTGTGCTTGATGAGAAATTATTGTCATTTAGTCCCATTTTAGAATCGAGTAGCACCGCCCTGACACGGACGTGGATTTAAAGTAAAGAATTACCGTACAGTCACCGGCGCAAGTCAAGATAATAAACCCAGTAAACAATCAATGATAGAATTTTAATATATTTGATAATAAGGATCATATAAGACGTATCCTATATTCTTGTTTCTGTTTATTTCATTATATTCATATCGTAAGGAGTTATTGCACACAGTTGTTATTTATGATCGAAGATATAACTTTACACAGGGAAGGAAATAGTAATGGCGTAGACTGAGTCACTGGGTTTAACTTCCTCAGTTATCATCTAACATCTAATAGTTAGGTCATCTTTACATAGTTACATTATTGGCTCTTCAAAGAAAGTTTGCATAAATAACATTCAATTATTCAGTACATGTTTAGTTTATCCATAGCAAAGATACAATTAAATCTTTGTTTATAGCGCTTTTATAACACCAGCCTTAAATTAATTCGATATCAGTACAGTCAAACGCAGAGCGATAAAAGTTTACAATTAGAAAAACAAAATTCTTCATAAACCCCATTCATTTCATGGACATTCGATTACGCAAGCAGACAACTCTGTTAAATCCCGAAATACTAGGCTCAAACAATTGTTTTAACGAGTATTTATTGAAGGAAACAGACCCTAAATAAGAACTATAAAAACATTTACGACAATTTGATTTGTAGCTGCTATATCGAATACATTTGTTATTAAATTTTGATCCTTAATATTTCAGTTTAAGGTTGTAAATCGAACAGCGGTTAACGTTAACCCGCTTGAAGATATAATTAGCTGCGATTCGAACTTTACTTCACATCGAGTATGTACAAAACAACACCTATTTTTCACAATTAAACAAACTTTTAATTATTAACTTTAAGATTAATATGACAGAGTTTAAATTAGCGTGAACGAAATCTCTTTTTGGATACATTTTTACCATTAATATTCCAATGATTTGCAACATTTACTATGTCGTGTATCGTGACGAATATAAAAATATGGTCAAACGTTTTTCAAAAGTTTCTTTAGCATTCCTGAAATAAGATAGTTTTTATTGTTGTTTAAACCACGAAGTTTCCCCGTCGAAAATTGATTACGAAATCACTACCTGCATAGTATAAAGCTAAGTCGCTTTCTGCGTCTGGCCATATGTATGTATGCTTACATCTTTAAAACTGCACAACGGATTTTGAAACAGTTTTTTTTTTATAGATAGAGTGATTGAAAAGGGAGGTTTATATGTATTGTATCATATATTTAACTGCTCCGAATTTAACGTGTGCGAAGCCAGGAAGGAAATATTTTTCTTTAATGTATGTCCCAACAACAAAACCAAAATCTACAAACAAATCTTGTATCTAAACTTTTAGTTGAATTATTCACAATATTTCAATTGTATAAAAATTGCTCAACAATAATCGAGTGAACGAATAAACTCGTTGTCAATATATTAACCGATTTCCTTCTGTTTGTTTGTACCGGGGGATCGTATAGAGCCATTGTTTACAAAAACAATACGCTCACTGAAAGAAAACTTGAACTACGGATATCGTGAAGATATTTGTTTTACTCTCCATTGCATGTACGCTAGATGTGTTCCACTTAGCGCTATAAAATCTCTCTTTAATTTTTAATAAATTATTTGTGTAGGCAAAAATGTAAATGAGTATTATTAGGATTACGTTCATCAACATACAATATGTCATTCATGACCTTACCACCTGCTTTACCACAAGATGAATTGGACCGAAAATATATCTCAAAATTAGTACATTTCATTAAAAATATTTTCAGTGTGAAATAAATTTCATGAAGATAAATCAAATCAGAGGAACATGTGAATGCAAGAACTGTATAATGTGTACGAAGAAGCGATGTTTTTATGCATTATTAATATTTCTCCGTACGTGTCAGTTTATTGTCTGTATTGTTGCTTTGATGCTATTTTATTAATTACATCTACAAAAGGATGCCATTGTTGTAGCTGAAATATTGTTTGCTTCTAGAAATTGAGCTTTAAAAATGAAAAAAATTATATAATCGACACGCAATAAAACTGTTTATGAGAATAAAACTTTTATTCTTGTTGTATAGTTTTCATTGAAAGGGACGATGAAACATAAAACGAAAATGCTTATTGTAACATATTAATTAATTATAATTCTAGGCCATATAATAAATCACTCTTTAGTGATAAGGCCGCCCGCTGTGCTAGTTTAGTTTTAAGATATTTATTTTAAGGATGCGTTGTGTATGCCAGCACAATAAAGTGTAAATAAATAAATATTTTTATGAAACTATGATGTTTTGGCTATATTTACAGGCGACCGAGCCTCTTTTATTGATAAATTGAAGATTGTAAAATACTCATATATATTCTTCGCGAACTAACGAAGAGCGTTGTGTGTTGATACTGTACTTAATAATTCTGTCTTATGTGTATTATAATACAAAACCGGTCTTTTCATACGTCGTAAATCAAGTTATGTCTTGAAAATAGGATTCACTCGTTTCAATTCACCGCTACAGCGACTGAATTCATGCAACGCTAATTCATTCAATTAACCAAGCTTGCTATCTTGTGGTTAGCGCACCTAACAATCAACAGCATCTAATCAGAGGGATGCGGTTTTAATCCACAACTAGCAATTCTATTGGTAGCATGCTAATGTATACAGAAGACGCTAATATTATGCAAGTACATGTAGCGCTTCCAAATAATAGTTGAGGTATTCAAATGTAACTCGGTGTAAGATTGAATATCTTACGACTGGATTATGGTGTTTTGGCGGGAATGCTAATGCTGGTTGATATTGTATTGGATCATTTTCAAACGTTTGATATTGTTTTATTAATTAAAAATGTAATCTGTCATACATGTCAATTGTACGTAACTATATTAATATGGACAATTTGTGTCTGAAATAAACATATGTTATTATTATTATTTGAATATAAGATTTGTGGTTGATTTTGAGGTTAAATTATTATTATAATATGTAAACTAAACAATGTTAAAAAGTATTTGTAAATGACATATTTGTATGTATTAAACATTTAATTATAATAATCTTTGTATTAATCTTAATATGAGTATAATTTAATTCCATTTCTTAAACAATATACTTCTAATCTTAAAATATAGAACCTGTTATGAATAGGCTTCAGCCACATCCTTATCTAAATGTGTTTAATATGTTTTTAATCAAGCTCCAGCTAGTAAATTTTCAATGATCAATCGCCTTTGTTATGATAATAAATCAGTTTAATCTATATTGAATTCAATACTGCATAATTGTATTGTGTAAAAAAATTGTTTGTATAAAATATTTCTGTGCGAAATTTGTTATTTGTAAAGCTCTACGAGCCCTCTTCAAATTGGTTATTGACATTAACCCAGTTCAAAGCGGAATAAATCAAGTCGTACAGTCGGAACTGCCTACCGACAGATGTTAACATATGCCCGTGTTTTCTTTATTTAAGAGATCTGTTTGTTACTCTTCGTTTGGATCCGCGGCGCCTCGCACGCTTATTATTTATGGCCGAGTCTGTACCTTTGTTGGGATAATTTAATTCTGGAAGCGATTTGAAGGGTTGAAATGTTTTTTTAGGGACAAGAATTATGAGAGGTTGAGGTTAGTTTGTCATTTTGTAGCTTGCGATATTAATATCGGAGATTGGTTTTATATTTTTACGATTATTTGTAAGCATTTTTATTGCGATAGAACATAATTTCACTTCAGTTCGTATGTAAAATTCTGTTTAACACAAACATCAAAAATGTGTGTATTTATCTAGACTTAGAAGCACTTTTTGACTTTTGGGCTTAATCTCATACACCGAGTGGATCACCTTTTTATACTAGGTTAATTTAGCTCTTTCTTGGTATTAAATTATTATTATTTTTTATTATTAACCACTTAGTATAAATAAATGCATTTTATTTTCTTTCTTTCTTTTTGTATAACTAGATATATAAAATAGAAAAAACCACCAATAAAGGAAATTCCGTAAAACAAGACTTACTTTTAAAATGGAAAGTAATTCCGTAAAACAAGACTTGCTCTTAAAATTTATTAACGCGTATCGCAAAGGGAATAAAGCGGCGAACTTATAAAACTAAATTAAAATATGCCATAATACGTCAGGGTCCAAAGGTCACATTATTGAATTAAAAGGCAGATCCATGTACTTTAAATGCGCGGCGCGTTCATCGGCCAAGTTTCCACATAACTCAGACCACTCGATTTGCTCCCAGTTTATTATGTGTGCCCCACGTAACGTGTATACATATTTTGTATTTTATTGCCTACTACCAAATCTTTGTTTCATTCGAGTCTCGATTGTGGAACTTTCTCGAACTCCCGTGTAAATATGATTTGGAAGTTTTCTTTGAGCTGTGGGTTAGCGTAAAGTGGGTTAATTAAAATCTACGCGTGTGTACTTATTGTTTGCTCGTGTATGATGCTGGATTTTCCTGTAATATATTGAGATGTTTTGTTGGTAACATTTTATTAACTATGTGCATAAGAACAGCTCTTTGGTTTATTGTTGCAAAAAGGTGGAATATAAAAAATATACATTCATTGTGTTAATATACATAGTGGGTTATGTTTTCAAATGAGACAGTTTTCAATAAAATATCTCATCGATTGATTTAATTGTTTAATATTTTAGGGAAAAGCAAAGTCACATGAAAAATATGTCACATTTTAATAACTATGGTCTTTTTTAAATAAAGCGCTACAAGGATTTTTAGGCGCGTAACGAAATTCGGAACTAACGCTGCCATTTGTTGATAAAGTCATGTAATGATAGGATGATAGAATGATTCCGGGATCTCGTTAAATGGTCACCACCGCCCATAAATACTTGCAACACTAGAGGTTTTACAAGTGCTTTGCCGGCCTTTCAGGGACATATACGCTCTTTTCTTGAAAGCCCCAATGTCGTAATTGTTCGGGAACACTGTAGCTGGTAAATCGTTCCAAAGCTTCACCGTACGCGGAAAGAAGTTGCGAGTGAAGCGTACGGTGGTGGACCGCCAACCATCCAGATGGTGCGGATGGAATTGGTTTTTACGGCGGGTGATCCGATGTTGGAACTGTGCGGCTGGTAAAATGTTGAACAATTCCTCAGAGCACTCCCCATAGTACACTCTATATAAAATACAAAGAGACGCAACGTCTCTTCGTAAAGATAGAGAATCATGCCTACCGGAAAGCCTACGGTCATTGACAATTCGAGTTGCTCGACGTTGGATACGGTCAAGAGGAAGGAGTTGGTACTGTGGGGCCCAGAGATGAGAACAGTACTCCATATGCGGCCGCACCTGAGCCTTGTACAGCTGAAGTCGGTGGGCCGGCTTGAAGTACTGTCTCGATTACTGAGCACACCAAGTTTTTTGGAGGCTAGTTTAGCCTTCGCTTCCAAATGACCGCGAAACTTGTTTTATACAGAGATAAATAGAATTTGAATCATGTGTAATAATAACATTGGGCCCACGGCCCTCTGTCAGCATAATCAAAGAGTCAAAAGATCCTTGGACTACTGTAATTAATTAGTTTAACTAACATTAGTAATATCATCGCCAAATCGCAAAACCACACACTATTTATACACTGACTCACGACCTCTAAATCAACAAAGCACAAAAGAAATAGAATGAAAGAAACGCCCAATTCAGTAACAATAAGTAAACACAAAGTTAGCGAAACAAAAACTGTATCCTTCACTTTTGAAATAGGAGATCTTCGCAAAGTCCACGAACTTTGATAACTGACCGGACGTGGGTTTGCTGGAACACATAAAATATGCTAGAAGCAAAATTATAGATGACATGTAAGGAACAGTTGTTGAATAAAACGATATTGCAAAGAATGCGTAGAAAGATATGGTTTGAACTGAATTATATACGTACATTTGGGTATCTAGTCTGTACCTTTACGCTTTTTAAATAAACCTTTTTGGAGTATTTCAAAGTTATTGTTATGATTATAATGGAACTTAAAAGTTGCAGTGCGTCTTAAATTGAAGGTATCAGCAGAGGGGAAATTTCTATTATTTTAATTTGATGCCTTTCTGTCTAATAATTAGATTAAAAACAGTAATTAATTGATTACGATATCATCATCCAGTCCATAAATGTCTATGGAATGCATGAGAAATTGTATTAAACATAGCTATGCCAAATAAAATCTAGAATAATGATTCATTACATTACGTCTTAATTTGTAATCAAATCAAAAATACATTACGTCTTAATAAATGGAGAATTAATATTAAAACACAAAAGCTTTAAACTGGTATTTTCGTATGAGAAGAAGCTGCCGCGATAGCGTGAAACGCTCACAGCTAGGTGCAGAGAGCTAGGCTTGAAATAAAGATAGGCATTGCAAAGATGTCAGACATTGCAGGTAGGAAGATTAAAATATTTCCAATGGCGTGCGAAACGTCCATCTGGATATTGAGGTCAGCATTTATTTCAACGTCAGGTGAATATTAAGACTAGAATTTGTCAAAGTTATTGAGTATAACTAAATAGTGATATACTACATAGTATGCTTAGCTAATTGTCCCAACATCCTGCCTATCATGTAGTATTATCTGACTGGTAAAAGCTATTTAAGATTATCCTCTAAACCTTTTCATATAGAAATTTTTAATTAATAGTAAAATAGTCTTCTTTAGGCAGTTTATTATCATGTTCTTATAGCATTCGGTTTCGCTCGCGTGGACTACAAAATTGTGTATTTTATTGGTTTGATGAATGATATGATATTTTTTACATCTTTATATGCGTTTATTTCATCAAATGCGTAATGTTACAATCCTGTTTCGAAACCTTCATCTATTTATCTATACTAAAGCTGATGGATTTAAATGTTGATTGAACGTGTGAATTTTCGTACTGGACTAAAAATTATTTCACCGATGGT
This sequence comes from Zerene cesonia, assembly GCF_012273895.1. Lineage (NCBI taxonomy): Eukaryota > Metazoa > Arthropoda > Insecta > Lepidoptera > Pieridae > Zerene > Zerene cesonia. Next base: position 887,985 of record NC_052104.1, read on the forward strand.
TAGGGACATGACCCTGGAGTGCTATAAGGTATATGTTATGTACCACGGCAAAGCCCTGTTAGTTATAGCTCTATAAGATCCTTAGTGCCTTATAGGTTTTAATACATAGTTTATGCAACAACTTTGACACTAATTTTCTTAGTGCTCATAGAAGCAATATCGAAATTGAATACTGTTAATTAAAATTATATATTATCATATATAAAAATTATCCCCACACTTATGAAGGTTATACGATAAAATTAAATATGACAGGTAATGATCTGCAAATGCGATAGATTTTTTATGTCATAGTCGGCAGTATTCGTTGCAGAGGCGTGAGGTCGTATGCAGAATTTACGCCTCTACAAATACCTAGATTGCCTTACTATGGTACTCTGCTTAACGAGTATAAAGAAAAGGACTGGGAAGGGTAAGGAAAAGGAACCCCACTCACCAAGCGAAGAACTACTGTGTTCCTCGTGTTATACTGTCCATTTGTATGCTACTGTTTATAAAATTTGCTAAAAATAGGCCACGTTTTTCGAAGAAGTTTACTTACTATCGCAATAATTGCATACATCTAAATATACATGTAATAATAGTTTTTTTGAACTTCGATTGTAAAAACATTTTACCCATCGAACTCATTATATCTAATAATTGTATTGAAAGTTTCGTACTATTAAATAAACAAAACATAATTGTAAATATACAAAACGGTTTGTTTTTTAGAAGAATGTCGCATTTGTACACAGCGAACATTTAAAAATAGACAATGCTGTACCACAAAACGTCTATCAAAACGCATTCAAAGACAAACGTAGGTATATAACCTACAAAGATCACAAAAGCGCGCCAACCACATTTAAACAATATTCGATTTTGTATTCTGGCAAAATAAAGACGGCTCTGTCAGTATTTCTTTTGCCTTCATCAAAAGTGACACCTAAGCTTAGAAACTTTGAATTTTCTTGATTGACGTACTTATAACGCCAATACGGCTCCTTTCAATTGAAATGAACGAAACAGTAGCTTTCTGACGGATATTTTATGACGACGGAATGTGGATTCTTTTTATTTGAATTCCATTTTTATATTTATCGTTGGATGTTTTGTATTTTGTGCTATCTGCGTGTTTTTGTGCGACTGTTATTAAAAATTATATTCAAGACTATTATTAAATATTTATGCAACTAGAAAATTACTGGCCAAGTGCGGATTATACCGAGGTATCCTTATATCCTTAGATACTATACTTATAAGTATAGAATCTACAATTTTGATTTCTTCAGGACCTAACAGAAATTCTCAATTATTTAGGTATTAATTTCAACCCGACATCTCAAGCTATATATATATAGAGAGGGTCTTTACAGAGAGACAGACAGACGAACAATAAAATTATCCTATAAGTGTTTCGCTTTGATTTCTTTGGAAGTACGAAACTCAAATGTATGTAACTAGAATAAACGGACGACCTATACACGTTTTATGGGATTCCCGTGATCCTTCATCCTTTCTCTGGTCTCGATCTTTACACCAAGTTTCATTAAAGATTGTTGAGCAGTATGAGTGTGAAGAGATCCAGTTCCCTCATATTAGGCTGTATGTGTATAAAAAATGTCATGCTGCTAGTATCAGACTTTCATTAAGAACAATCTTGTGTAATGGTTCAGTGAATATGCATCATTAGCCATCCATTACTGGGAATATCATAAACGTTACGGGGAAAATAATATGTTAGAAATAGCTTTTCACAGGTCAATACTTCATTAGTTTTATTATACACTAGCAGCCCGCCCCGGGAGTACCCGTGGTACATTTTTCTCTACATAAGAACCTTCCATCTGCTTCAACAAAAATTAGGCCGTTAAAATTAAGCCGTATTATGCTTAGCAGCACATTTGGTGAATGATATTAATTTATATGGATAATATGCGACTTGGTAATCAAGGACGCTCATATAAGCCTGGGGTGATTTTTCTGTATGATTAGGCTCATATCATAAACGCAAATGTTAGTAGAAATATGGTATGGTGATTTGTTGCTCTTTCACGTGAAAACTGCTGAACGGATTTTGATGATACCTATTCGACAGTGATAACTTATATACCAGAAGCTATAGAAATACTAGCACATCGGTGTAAATGCGCGGTACATCTATTTCTTTATAAAAATTTTACGAAACATATGATTTCATTATTTGGAGCAAAATCTATTCGCAAAACCTATCTATTACTAGCCATGCAAAAGACTGCTTTAATACAACGTTATTAAAGCTCTGTTTTCTTTCCAAATTAGGAGTAGGAGGTTTTTGTTGATCCAGCCAGTTTTCTGTGGAACAACTTTTCCCCGTATAATTACAATCATAATTAGCGAGTCCGCAAAATCTCAGCATTAAAACGTTCAAAATCGATTAGATTGCGGCCATTGGAAGCACCGCACTACATATTAAAGTAGACGTGTTTATTCTTTGAGTGTTTCCACCACAATGTGCAGGATAAGCTAGCTTTTTGCTTCGTTTGGAATCTGTTTGTAAGATAAAAGGGAATTCCTGGGCTTAGGAATTGTGGATGCGATTAATTTTTTGTGTTACCGCATTGTTTTTAAAAAACCTTGTGGATCTTGTAGTGGCAAGGAGTGGTGGCTCAGTGATGAGGACCTCGGACTTAAAATGGCGATTCAATATGTCTTCTAATGTAGATCACTGCTCAAAACGGCGATGAAAACATTGTGAGGAAACCGAAGAATCAAAAGTTCAACGACATGTGACATCTTCATATTTTTCTTAACATAGATGAGTTTTCAACTGATTGGTGTGATTATTTTTGTTTTTAATAGGAAATTGTTGTCATTTAGTATTTTTTGTAAAAATAAATATTAACATATAATAACGTTTGGCTGGTTAAAGAAGTCTCGGAATTCATACAAATATGAGTTTTACTTCCAATACGATTGTATATTTTAAAATATTTCTCATTTCCATGAAATTGGTCGGAAGTCTATCAGGATTTTTCAGCAAAACATCGCCTTTGATCGTTTTCGACGGAATACCTTACATTCAATTCAAATACGTGAATTCCCTACAGTAACTCCGACTGAATTGTCTGCCTCGTCTTTAGCAATGAAATAATTCAATAGCAGATATATCAGGAGAGCTTAATCATTCCACGCAGAATACAACCATTTTTTGACATGTCTTTAACGTTAACATTACGAAAGAGGGAAGTATCTAGGATAAAAGCAGTCTTATAAAATACATTTTGTCAGCGGAATTGGTCAAGTTACAGGTTTTGGTTAAAGAAATATAATGAAATATATACGAAATGCCGCATCCATTTAAAAGATCTTGTTGTTAAGATTCCCGGTTACCACTATTAACATTTTAATCAGTAATTTTCATTATCGAAGGGAAATTAATACAAAATTAGATGGAGGTTCTGGATTCAATTATGCTAATGAGGTGGTCCTGAACTAATGGAATTGTCAGCGTTGTTTTCATTATATTTTTTACACATATAGATTGAAATATGTTTGCATTAATTGAATTGAGATAAATTTTTAAATCACTTATTATTATTAAGTTTATCCAAAGATATAACTCCATAGTATAAAGCAAAATCGCGTAGATCTTTAAAACCACACAACAGATGTTGATAGCGGTTTTTTTGGAATAAATAAAGTGATTCAGGAGAAAAGTTATATGTATAAAAACATCTTATAAACTACACTGGCCAAAGCTAGTATAGAAATAAAATATCCTTCATGTTACTAAAAATGGACGTTTATATAAAACAAAATGCGTAAAAAAATGGCCTCTTAAAGTAGATTTCCTTTATTTCCATGTAACAAACCTTGCTAAGTTTTGGGTACCCTTTGTATCAAAGCCCGTAGAGGCCGGTAAAACCGCAGGACTTAAGTAATTATGAAGTTTCCAAGACACTTGTCATTTACATTTAAATAACGTAGAAATGTGTGTATTTATAATGGAATATAATAAAACCCTGGTAATGTCAACATAAAAAAAAACTTTAACGGATATTTTTTTACAAAAGTGTATAAATCGGGATAATAATGCGCAGATTAAAAGATCCGCCATCTTAAAACATTTTGGTAACAAGCTGATACTCTTACACTGCTGGTCTTACGCAATCTGCCTGTCTCTTCATCACGCCTGAACTACAAAATCGATTTGCATGAAATTTAGGATATAAATAGGTTGACATCCAAGAAAGGATATAGAACAACTTTTATCTCGAAACGGGAACGAAAACCAGCGCAGGCAAACCTCGAACTGCCTATCTGTTCCTCTTAAAACACGAGCGAAGCCGCGAGCGGTACTCCGCTAACTATACTAGTTTGATATAAAATTAGTATATAATTAGTAATGTAGAATTTCGAGATGATACTATACAGAAAATAATTGAAACGTGTAATTCCAAGACCTAAAACACCCTTCAAATTCTTTAAACACACACATTGACTTATTTAAGCAATTTGGTTAGCGGAAAAAACGCTCTCACATTCGACACGCAGATCAACGATAAGACAGTGATGTATGTCTGCAATTGCTTTTTGCAAATTGCTCGCTTTCCCCACACGATATTTATGTACTGCAATTATTTTTACTCAATAACACGGCCCTGGGTGGCTCGAAGAAGTTTCGAATGTTACTTATTGATTTTACGTTACTGTAACACTGTCTTGCGTTAGTTAGATCCAATATAATCATAAAGTATTTCCTAATTTTGGGAATGAACCTTATTTCTAATGTATTAGACGCTCGTCCCGGCTCCGCAAAGATATTAAGAGTCTCGTTTTATCCCAATCGACCATTTAATTGCGATAAAAGTATCCTATCACCCAAGTCAGCTCATACCCAGTCTGAATACCGAATTTCATCAAAATCCGTTCAGTAGTTTCAGAGTGATTGACGGATAAATATCCAAACAAACAAACTTTCACATTAGTGTGAAGTTATAATATTAGTGTGAAGTGTGTTTAGTGTGATTAATTCAATTAATTCAAGATTTTTCGACTTTTCAGTATGAAGAAAACAGAAGGCTGGTACTAGGAATAACTTTATTATCTTTTAGGTTAATCGTTTTTTGTTTTCCATTTAGGATTCATTTCATGATTTTAATAATTTTTTTACAATAAATCTTTTATGATAGCTAGGCTCTTACAATTATTGGTAACAGTCGATTGTTTTTTTTTTATTCATGATAGGGAAGTGCTTGACCACGATCACGCTGATGGTAAGCTGAGTACCTGCTCACTCTTCTTTTGAAGACCTCCAGATTGTACTCGTCGGGATATCAGTGGATTGTGGTTCAAGCCCCATTGCAATACACGTGTTAAGAGGACCTGTTCCTTCACTAGGAGCGGTACATAGTTACCATAAAACCACACTCTTACAAAATGTAATAGGTTACGTACAATACTACGTAATGTGTGTGGATGATATGATATGCATTGTCAATGGCTATTGATGTTAATGAGAAGATTGTTCCGTGAACAATACGCAGAACTCAATAAGTGCCCAATGACCCTGTCTAAACCCAATAATATCGCAGCATGACCTACTTACCTACGTTATTTAGACACCAAATAAACACTTAGCGCATTAAACATAATTAATTCATCACACACTCAATATTGATGAACCTTATTCAATTACAGCTTTAATTAAGCTGATACATGCGAGCTCTCAGCAGATTAATGTTTGTTCTGACAATTACAGTGTCAGTGAACCACATATCTGGGTTTGCTAAACCCCGATTCTAAGAAAAAATAAGAAGTCAAAAAGAAGATACGGCTTATTTCAGACGAGGCTTATTTCAGTCGCGGAATTAGCTCTACGGAGGCCCGGAGATGATAACTAATCGGGGCCCAAAGTTTTCTTTGTAACGTGCATTCGAGCAATTGTGTATGTGGATTATTCCAATATACTAAAGTTCATAAACAGAGTATCCCGAATGTGGTGTATAAAATTATAAAGCAATAGAATAAGGCAAATGGGTGTTCATTTAAACTCGAACTCCAAAACATTTATTCATTCTACTATATTCCTCCAGCGCCTTTGTATCGTAAAAATAGATAACATTTGAGCACATTAAAGAGAAGAGCCGGCAAGAAACTCTATAGTGTGTATACCGTAGTCTGTCTTTCTGTTAAGCACGACAAAACTCTTTAATATAAAGAGGAATTCTATTATAAATGTGTTGATTGATCAATGCATGAATTATTTACAAAAGCTTTCTTACCTCTGGACACAGCCAAACAGACATTTCAAGTTTCTTGCATCATAACAATTGAACTACTTTTGTGTGTAAATCAGCAGGAATTAGGATAGCTCGCATCGGGCTAGATACCACAATCATACTGATGATGGGCATGAAATAATAGCATTATTGTATTTCACTATTATATTATTCCTGTTGACAATCTTTACCTTATTTCTTACCCTTTAAAAGCGGAGAACGTGAACGTTGCAGAGGCCCTACCTCTGCAAATGTTGATGGACGTCGGTGAACACTTACAATTCAAATTCAAAATTCAAATTACATTTATATGTAAAAATGTTGTTACAAGTTATAGATTTTTTACAATATACGGCTAATACATTGTGTCCATAGTTTGGATGTGCAAATATTAAAAATCGAAAATTAAATAAACTAATGTCATACTAGATATACTACTATTAGGTGAACTACCAGCTCAGTTGCCCACTCGAGCTTTATTATATTATATAATATAATCTATTCGGTAAATAACTCTAAAAATACACATTAAACGTTTAACGCGTGTATGTTTTCCTCAATAAGCAAATATGTAAATAAAACAAATACCAGCTTTTTAATGAAGAACATCGATATTGAAGCATATAGTTGATATTTAACTGAACGATAACTGTACTATTACTGTGTTTAGTAATGTTTTAAGAGTTGAGATTTCAACCAGTTGTTGTTGAGACTGATAATATTTCTATTCTCTTATATAAATGAAACAAGTTTTAACACTCCTTAGTCAATAATCAGTGTCAAAATCAAGCCCTAATTTCCGTCTAATTGTTTATTGTTAGCATCAACTTTTAACGAATCAGCGTCGAGGATATTTTGAGGCATTTACGCGGGCACTTCTCATTTGTACCGCGTGAACTTAAAGGGCAGTGTTGCCTTAGGAACTGCGACCCTTATCAACAATGTCAAGTTACTACTGTTCCGTAATACACATACCGTCATTTTGATCCCACTTCTGATATTGAACATTGCACTCTATTGCAATGATTTATGGATCGAATTCCATTGTGATAGCATTAAGACTATCTGTCAAAGTCATCGCTCGAACGTAAACTGTAAATGGAGTGAACAGAGCTCAAATTCAAGTGGTGTTTTTTAAAGGTGTAGTGGACCCTTCGTAATTTACTATCGGCCTAACATTAACTCGGCATTACTATATTGTTTCGTTTTGTTATTTCAATCACACTTTCAATTCAGGTAAGGGTTCATAGTTTATTGAAAATTGGGTTATAAATTGGGTGCGTTGTGTCAGAAATTTATGAATTCGAAGAAAAAATCTTGAAATTGAATACATCCCTACTAATATCATAAATGCGAAAGTAACTCTGTCTGTCTGTCTGTCTGTTACACTTTCACGCCTAAACCACTGAACCGATTTTGATAAAATTTGGTATAAAGATAGAACTGAATTTAGGAAAGGACATAGGATACTTTTTATTGCGAAAAAAGGGTAGAAAGGGTTAAAAGAGGGGATGAAAGTTTGTATGAAAGTTCGTTATTGTCAAACCGATTTTGATGAAACTTGGTATGAAGATGGAACTAAACGTGGGAAAGAACAAACCATACTTTTGAATGTGAAGAAAATATTCCTTACCATGTCGCGCGATATAAGCGAATTCTACGCGGGCGAAGCCGCGGGCGAAAAGCTAGTACTCTATATTTAGAAATTAAAAACTTTTCAACGGGGTCTCCCACGCTCGCTGTAAAGTGTTCGAAACGTCGGGTTAATAATATAATGAATAAATCGCGTTTAAAATCCGTTGAAAAGTTTTTAATTTCTAAATGTATAATACTCGCGTGAAACCAAACACAAGAAAATACTACATACTCTATATGCTTCAATATAAGGTTTGAATTTAAATAAAGACAGAGAGACATAGAGTTTAAAAAACAACGTCATCAAATGCATTTGTGTTTTATATATAACTAGCTGCGCCCCGCGGTTTCACCCGCGTAAGTCCGTAGCCCATAGGAATATCGGAATAAAAAGTTGCCTATATGCTAATCCACTTGTCCAGCTGTCTACGTACTAAATTTCATTACAATCGGTTCTGTAGTTTTTGCGTGAAAGAGCATTAAACACACACATATCCTTACAAACTTTCGCGTTTATAATATTAGTAGGACTAGCTATTGTCGGCGACTTCGCACGCGTTAGATTTGTAGTAGTTTAATAGATATTATACATATAAAACTTCCTCTATTTAAAAAAAACATCAAAATCCGTTGCGTAGTTTTAAAGATTTAAGCATACATAGGGACATAGGGACAGAGAAAGCGACTTTGTTTTATACTATATAGTGAAATAGTGATAGCGAGTAACTGGGCTGGTCTTTCACCTGATGATAAGCGATCATTGCCGCCCATGAATATTTACAGGAGTGAGGCCTCTGCAAATGCATTGCCCGTCTCTCTCACTCACCGAACGAAATAGAGAATCCTGCTACTATTTCACGCTGATCTTCTTTGGGACTGTGGAACCATCCCAGCTGCGATATACACTTTTTTTTTAATTCAAATCACATCTATTTCTTATGACTGTTTTTAAGTTAAGGCCTTTTTAATTCGTTCTAGCTGGTTCGTGGCTATGGCGGCATATTGCGGAACTTGATAAATTTTTATTTGAGGAGTGATCAAAAAACAATCGATAAATAATGTATTCCTACAGCAATAAGGTCAAAATATAACACGCGTAATATAATTCTAATAATATTACTATAAGTGTACAGTTAGCATCAACGAAGGAGTGCCTTCACCAGCAAAATTCAATTAAAGACTTTATATTTTGTATGGCGAAGTAACATTACGTTTGCGAAGTAAATTCATACAGTACTAATGTATTTGGAACTTCTATGATGTGACATTTAATTATCCTATAATTGTTTATCAAAGGGTTTTTGCTTGTTATTCCTTGAGAGTGAATTTTGGAATAATTTGAAATGCTATGAATTATATATAATGCTTACAGAAAGATATTACGCATACAGATTATACATTATTGCCAGAATTGTTATAAATTCTGAAACAATTTTTTTATCTCTTAGTTACAAACAAAGAAAGAAACATATCTTCATAGTACTTTTGTTGATGGAATATCTAATAAAGAATTCATTATATTTCTAAATTTCAACTTTCAACTTCATTCAACATTTCTCTTGCGTCATAACTTCAGTTCATTCTGGTAGTTAATTGGAAAATTTAACATTAGAATAATTTCTTTATGAAAACTTCACAGCTTACAATACGATTGCATTAATCTAACTATATTTCCAGTACGCCAAATACCAGTTTTTCAATTATATAACTTCTAGAGAATATTGCGTGTAACTGTGTGTGCGTAAGTGAGTGCGTGCGTGTGCGCGTGCGAGTGTGTGTGGTTTTATACAAAACATGTGAATGTAAATGTGTTTCGTACGAAGAGAGAGGGAGTCTGAGCCTACAAAGTGGAGCCTACACTTTTCCTCACTCTTCCCGGTCCATTCGTTTATACCCGTCGTCAATATTTTATATATTTCTTTTATCCCATAAACATGCAACATTTTTGCAGACATATTAGGTACCTCTTCAATAAGCCTACAATTGCTTGCAAAGTAAAGATCGAGGCCGAATCAAGAATTTCGTCATAAAGCTCCTGTAACACCTTTCTATGCCCAAGATTAACATTTCTTATGAAGTTTGGACAAGGCGTTTCTATGGTTTAGGGCAATTATTCCATTCCATTCAAGCAACTAATCCGATCCTTTACACAACATACTTCTTCCAATGTTAAGATACAATGTTTATTTACAAATTTGTGATAGTTAAGACCTTAATATGAAGTTTTGTGCTGGCATTTTCTTCTAACAACTCATTTTTTAAACACGAAATAAATTTACCGTTTTCTAGAACGAGGCATTAGCAAAAATACCTGAACATTTTGACTTCTATACGATTTGTCAACGTCGCCGATCATATTTTATCGGGAAAGGACAATAGTAACTACATTTTGATATCGGTACAGTTGAATTTGATCGATGAGCCGCGTTCGCGGGACCGCTTCCTTCATAGAATGGACTTTTATAAATAGCGGTGTCTTTGTACCGGTTGTAATTTCTTAAAATAACATTTCTCATACATTTTGATATATTGTAGTTTGCTAGGATGTGTGCGCTATTTTCTTAGTAACCTATGGGAAAATTTTGTTCGGAAATGCTCACTCTTTTCCAAACTTAAAAAATGCGTCGCTGCTTGTGTGATAGATTGGTCCAGGTTCAAATTCAAGGTTGACTGAAAAGATTCTAATAACAAACGCCTATTTTCAATTTTCATTAAATAATAGATTAAAGAAAAGGAGAAGGAGAAGCGTAAACAAGTACAAGCAATTTTCCCAGCCACCTATAATTACTGAGTGCGTTTTTTTTCTTGAGATACAAAAATAATAACGTTCTGCGTTCTCTCTAACTCAATATTTTATTTAAAATGTATTATTCTTACACATAACGTAATCTAACCTCAAACAGAGGATCTCTTCCTCTCTAGTAATACAATCATAACAACAATAAAGCGGAAAATTTACAAACCAGTGTCCACATGACAAAAATTGGGCCGCGTTTACACGACCCCACGTTATCGTAGCATAGTATTTATCAAGCTGTGAATAGCGGAGTGACTTTGACGGATCGCCTGGCCCCTGAATAAGTTGGGACTTCGTGACGAGTTTTAACGTGCCTTTTTCGTTGACACTTGTTGCTGTTAATCATTGTTTGAATTTCGAAAGAGATTTGTCACAGATAAATCCTCTCTTCCATTAATTGTGTAAAAGAGAAAGTTTTCTTGCCGGAGGGGTAACCGTGACATTAAAAGCAGAACTATTTTCAGTGTGTAAAAGTGACGGCGCTAGACGATTTAATTAGCTCTGTCCTTGTCCCGCACTGGAATTGTTATAAGACGTCACGTTAGCCCCTCTGAACCTTTAATGTGTGTAATGTATGCTTGCTTATTTGCATACAATAAGGCACACATTCACACCTGAATCAAGAGATGCAATGAAATGGACAAATTCTCAATAAAAACAACTATCGTCGATAAAGAAATTGACTCAATCTATAGACACATAATTAGAAAATATAAAACACCCCAAATAAACCTTTTAATCCTACTTATTATAAGTCTACGTAGTGATTATCGAAGCTATCACTATTAACTTATACGTTCGCAAATAAAGCCGCCATTCACGCTCGCAACAAATATAAAGCGGTACACTCAAAACTCCGTTTTCGAATTCCACGTAACGTGTCATTGGAACCGATCGAATTCGTCTCAACGCTGTTAAGCCTAATTAAGCACACAGACTTCGGGTGTCACCGGTAATCCACTTTCCTCGCTGACCGTCCTAATTGATGTCACATAAATCATGTTAGACTGGATCTAGAGACGTTAACATATTGATTCATTGCTTCAACTTTAGAACTTGCAAGTTAGAGCTGTCATTTATATGGATGGCTGTTTAATGTGGAGCTTGATTAATTGGATGGCTGGATTGAAATTTTAGTTAATGGCTAGGGCTTAGGGCTCCTATGTGAGCAAATTGTGAGATGTATAATCATTGAAATAGGAAAGAACCGCCGCGGTGACTTATTCTGATCGTAAATATTCATACAAATTATACCTTACTGTAATTTGATACCACGCTTCCGCGCTCCTTGGGCCTTTTGGCGCCAAATGTCCGTAATTTTATTTCATATAAATTGTTGGAACATAACGTGATTTTTATTATTAATAGCTTATAATACCAATTAAACTATAAACGGAAAAAAATATTTTTCCTTTCAAAATAATTAAAATATGACCTTTTCGCAGTGTAAGAAAGCATCAAAATGAATTTTAAATGGAAGTAAATTAACAGTTTTGAATGGCTTAAATCGCTTCAAAGCGATAAGGCCGCTAATTTGTACGGTTAATGATTTTGTGTGTGTGTGTGTGTGTATGTGTTTGTTTTATCTCATGCATGCATTATACAATAAGGAGCTTAAATAAATAAATAAATCAAATCGTGTTTAAATGTAGCTATAACAGTATATAGGCGATAAATGCAATCCACATCAATGAGTTACAGTGCGTGGACTTTTCTGGAAGAATTTATGTGAAAAAATGAACCTTTTGCATATGAACATAACTCTATAATTGCATTAAACGGATATGTATAAGTGTAATAGTACTATTTTATTTTATGATATTTTGCATATTATGAGTAACAGTAAATATTTATTATTATTTACTCAATTGCTTTTTAGGGATCCTTACCTAGAGGCTGAAGCATGTCTGCCACCAGGCTGTATTTTATTAACCGTTATAGTAGTGAAGTCAGACAGTTCAAATATTCAGAAATTATGTATTTCTCATCAAATAACAAATAATAAAAGTGGGAGGTTAAGCAGCGGTGGGCACGGCCATGCATTGGATGGGTGCCCAATTTTTGCTCTTTAGCTTATTTGTACGGAACTCATACCATATCCCAACTCGCACTTGACCGATTTCCGCGGCGCATTTCCTTTCTGGCGCGACAAAATAAATTTCCAATTCACAAAAAAATAAGTCCGTCGCGCAAAACTTAAGGACACGAACGCAAACAGAACGTTTGTTTTAAGAACTTTAACGCCTTCCGTGTAAACTTATACTTGCCGACAGTAGCGGAGTGCGAGTTGCGTGCAAACAGAACCGTATGATCGTGGAATAAAGTACATTTTTGTGTGCACATTACATAACAATATGAGTCAAATTCAGTCAGTTGTATTCGCAGGTACGAGTGCATAATACGAAGAGTAGCGTTACACAGATCGTTCTTTAATTTATCTGAAATGTATTTACGTGTATTTTATAATATGATTCTGATATATCACAAAAACTTTTTGATTTTATTAAAAACTTTTTATGTACTGTTTTCCTTTCCTATTTGTATTAAAAAAAATATAGTTAAAACAAAAAAAAAAAATGACATAAAAACACGCTTTAATAGTATCAAGAAAACTGACTTACTTGCACCTATACAGAGTATACATAAGGGAAGAAATTATGTAATCCTGGCGATCCAGGATGCTCATGAAATTATTTTTTTTGACTAATGTAATAAGTGTACAAAGTTTTTATTGAGTTTATACTTTTAAAATCGCGTTTAAAGGAGGTTACATAGAAACCAACAAAGGAATATATAGGTGAACGATTTAGAACGATTCAGCATCATCAGCCTATATATCCCACTGCTGGGACACAGGCTTCCTATGAGGGTTTAGACCATAATCCACCACGCTGGCCAAGTGCGGGTTGGCAGATGTTGTAACACATGTATGTCGTCGAACTTTTTATTTTTAGACA
>NC_052104.1:902618-937387 GCF_012273895.1 Zerene cesonia
AGCAGTATAAAAATTGTTAGAATATTTAATTTTTGATTTATCATTAAGGTAAATCCTTCATCGTAATTTTTAAAAATCGAATAGCCTGATTAAGCATTTAACGGCACTCGTTAAGAAAAATTTATGGGAGAGCAAAATACAAGATAAAATTTTCTTATAACCTGATTGACTTTATTAAGCTCGTTACTGAGCAATATTTTCACGGTTTATAAATACCGCAATGGCGTCGGTTCAATGAACTTTGTTTTCCATTTTCTTCTTTTAGTCAATGTTATTTTTAATCTATTTATTACATTTATGTGAACTGTAAATATATCTTAGAATACTCGACATTTAAAGAATTTACAAATTATATTATTTTCGACATTTCCTTGGTGTTAAATACAAGATTAATTTAATTATTTCCTACTTTCTATTGTTATATTATATCTTATAGTTTTAACTCAAAACTATATATCAACAATAATAAAAATTTTCAAATTTATAATAAGGCGAATCCTTAAAGATGCATATTTTATTTACTCTAACAAAGTTTAAATATTCCTTTATCATCATAATCATTAGCCATATATGTTCCCGCTGGTGGGACGCTTGCCTGGTCTCGAACCCCCGACTTATCGATTTGGAAATCCGAGGTCCTAACCACACAACCACCGCATACATTTCCTTTATTAAGCCATGAACACAACTATGTATAGGCACTTTGCAACGAAAGTATATAAATCATTTATAATTTATTACGTCTCTGTGTTTAACTACTCTATGTCATACAGCCGAAACAAAAGTGTTAACAGTTAACAAACGAAACATGTTTGTGACTGTGGTCGTTACGTTAATCCTGTTAAGGCTTGCTTTATCTCAATACCAACTTAGCAAATATGAAGGTATGGTTTACTTTTAATTTAACAGATTTTTGAATTCTTCTGAATAGTATTTCCTAACGATTTATGTAATTTTGTACTGACGCAAATTCGTTGAGTTCTCAAGTCGATTGTATTTTTTGTTTCTCGATAACTCCGTGGGTTTTCAACCATTTGACGTGATTTCTTTGGTGTTTTATAGGAAATTTATGCCATATGGTTTGGTGTATACGAAATTTATGTATATAGGAAAGAAATATCACTACATAGTATAAAACAAAGTCGCTTTCTCTGTCCTTATGTATGCTTAAATCTTAAATACTACGCAACGGATTTTGACGGATTTTTTTTTAATAGATAGAGTGATTCAAGAGGAAGGTTTATATTATGATGGAGAAGTGTATTATTATGAAGCCGCGAAAAGCAAAATGCAAAACTGGTTTTATATAAAATGTCGCGTTTGTTTTCTTTGCTTTTAGATTATTTTTGTACGTACAATGCTATTGCTATACAATGCTAATGCTATATATATAGAGTACTAGCTTTTGCCTGCGGCTTTGCACGCGTTAAATTTGTTTAGTAGATGTTCTACATATAAACCTTCCTCTTGAACCACTCTATCTATTAAAATCCACATCCGAATCCCCACAAACATGAAGTATTTATCTCTCAGTTATTTCACTGCAGTCTAAGAAAAACGTGCGTTTCTTTACAGACGTTCCGAACTACATAAAACGGGCGTTAAATCAGAAGAATCGATACAAAATGGCGCCAAAAGCGACCAGGCACATCACTAACTTGACGTTGGAGGAAGTAGTTGAGAAAATTAAAAAGATAACGTTCTCTCTGAACCAGCACGCGAAGAGAAACGGTTATTATGTAGACTATAAATTTAGAATATTCGAGAAGAAATAATAGCACTGATTTCGTAATGCAGTGTACTTTATTAAACATGTTTGGTATTAAATGGGTTTATTGCATTGATTTCACCTATCGAGAGTTTAATATGAAGTTAGTGTATATTATATAAGATATAAATTGTACATAAAATAATACGTTTTAGGTTATAATTTTGACGTAGTGTTTAATAAACTATAACTATGTATATACGACAAGGGGAGTGTGGATATGAGAGAACACTGCCTAAACAGGTCTGTGTGTTTATACAATTATGTAAGTATATTATTTGTTTGGGGCTAAAGTGACAATAACGTTTAAATATGTCTACTCGTAATGAAGTAAATATGGTAAGTTATTATTATTTTAGCTAGTTATACGGCACGTCTGTATGCTCAGCCGACGTAAAGTCTACCACCCTGCAACCCTTTTGAGTGTGGGAGTCGAATATGAATTGGGTCAGGTCGCACCAGGGAAGATACACCACCTCCAAAGAAGTTCAGTGTGATATGGAAGCTACTGTGTTTCATTCGGCGAGTGGTAGAGCCAGAGGCCCATGTCATATTCCTTACCCTGCCTTGTCTTTCGCTTTATTCACCTCACGAATCCTTTTTTTCCCGACCTTTAAAAGTGAAAAATTTATTTGCTGAGACGTAAGCCCTCTGTATTTAGTCTTACACCTGCGCAAATGTTAATGCAGCTGGCAGCATGCCGTCGTATCGCTTAGTGTGAGTTGACCCACCAGCTCCGTAGCCGAAAACAACATAAAAAGAAAAAATATAATAAAACCACTTCTGACGTATCGATTTCCTTAATATCGCATATTGGATTGAGTACTTGGAAGGTAAGCACTGAGCTACCCACCAACCTTGCTGCAGCGGACAAAAACAAACAAATAGTCTTTCGAATATATAATAATATAGATTTGTTAATAGGATATCAATTGAGGACTCAGTTAATATTTCAAAACGGAAAAACAAATATCGAGTTATGTCATTACATTTTTAATTTACAAGAATTCTTGGGTAAGCGAACAGAGCTGGATAAAATATAAAAGTTATTTTAGACACAAATAACGTTAAAGGTATAAGATTACCTCGTCTCCTAAATTGTTTTATTTCATACGAGAGTATATTTTGTTAACATCCTACCTACGAAAAACTCTTGATATTATTTCCTGGAATATTTTATTTTGTGATACTTGTAAGATAAAATCATTTTGTTACATAAATATACTAAAAATAGCACTTATAATGAGGGTATTTATGAACCGTTTTCAAGTGTGATGTGTTCTTATTTTTCTTAAATTATTTGATTTGTTTTTAATTACTATACTATAGAGAAGTGTAAATTAAAATCTAAATGACCTCATTTACTCACCTTACAGTTTGTGATGCAATGAGATTATCGGGCTAAACCCTATCCAACGTCATTTCATGTGACGTCTTCATATTTTTATCAATTAATTTGATCCCAATTAGCTGAGTTGCTGAATTTATAAAATTCTACGCGGGCGAAGCCGGGGGCGAAAATCTAGTAATATATATGATGAAGATTTTTAAAGACATTCAATTATTTAATTCATTCATTTACATATTTTTAAGCCATACTTTTGATTAAAATTAACTAAGCCTTTATTTCTCAAATAAAAGAATAATAAACAATGGAAGGAGAGATTAAATTACGGTACTTTATTAACAAAAATCCTATATACTACATTTCCTATCAAAATCAAAAATCACTATTTCATCACATTAAAACCAAATACAATATAGGACATTCGATTAATCTCATATATTATCCAGCCATAATTAACTATATATTTGCCCCAGTCAGAATATCTAATGTAATTTATTGTATTGATACAGGGAAACTCGGTATGTAATTAAGCTATTCTCTGTAAATAAGAATTGGATTACTGGCCTTTCCGAATAGGTGTAAGTTTCGGTGTTTTTGTTTTATTCTTGGTGATTAAAAATATTTGTCATCTAGTAAAAGGTCATTTACAAGGTCATTGGGAAAATACCCTTTAAATGGCATCTAATGACAACAATTTCCTATCAAAAACAAAAGGAAACACGTTTGAAATCCCATAGAGTTATCAAGTACAGAACCAAAAAACCTTATTACCCTTAATTGCAGCCCCTACATATGTCCCGAACTACTAACAACATATCGTATGTAGCTCGGGTTCATTCAACTCGCGTCTGGTTCCTTCCTCCTCCACGATAGACTTTTCCGTCTATCGTGTCCTCTTTTACGTCTTCGTTGACCAAATTTATGGATTACTAGCTGGGCCCCGCGGTTTCACCCGCGTAAGTCCGTATCCCGTAGAAATATCGGGATAAAAAGTCGCCTATATGTTATTCCAGTTGTCCAGCTATCTACGTACCAAATTTAATTGTAATTGGTTCAATAGTTTTTGCGTGAAAGAGCAACAAACACACACACATCCCTACAAACTTTCGCATTTATAATATTAGTAGGATTAGAATGTGGTAACATAATCTATTATAGACAGCGTAGCCAATAACGTAGTAGGGAACTGAGCTAGTGGTTCACCCGATAGCAGGGGATCACTACCGACCATTACAACGGTAAGGGTGGGCAAATGAGTTGCCCGCTTTTAAATGGAAAGGAAGTGATTGAATACGGGAATAAAATAATGGACTAGGCAGGGCGAGAAAAAGTATACGCTACCCTATACACAGAGGCATGCTACTATTTCACGTCGATCTCCTGTGGAAGTGTGTACCTTCTCCAATGCTAGCTCAATTCGTACCGAAGCGTGTTCAACTCCCACATTAAACCACCTATATAGGTTTAAATATATGTATGTGTGTATAACATACACATAGATACACTGTAATGCGAAATGTATCGCACAAAAATCTATTTATCGCCACGTACTTAGACCCGAGGCTCGTAAAGATGTCACCAGCAGATACATTAATATAACTTGAGTCTTGTTTTCCGATATCAACAGCATTAAGGGTTCGAGTTTCGTTTCATTATATAATTATTATAGTATTTAATATAACAAACGCAAATTTTAAACGGTTGTGAATGTTTATCGGAAAATGACTGGTCGGATCTGGTAAGATTTGTCACAAAGATAGATCCTCAAATCGGTCCAGTTATTTTTGAGAAGCACGTCCAAAAAAAATCAGGTTTATATTACTGGAAAACATAATATGTTATATCTGATAGTATGTCTAATTCTTGCATTATTTGTACTAAAACTTTATGAAGAAAAACTAATATCTCATTCAATATAGTACTAATATATAAATAAATAATAAACATATCTACATAAAAAAATATATTCTTTTTCGTTGTGTTTGTTATCGCTAAGATATTAAGAAAGAAAAAGTTTTGGCTGAAATGAAAATAAAAAATTATGTAACCTTCACCCGTCAGCCAGTGATAAATAAAAATAAATTTACTTATAAATAGGTAACTGTTTATTTTCATCAAAAACAGTTAAGCAGTTTGGATGAGAAATTGTTACAAACAAATATTAGCCCATAATATGTTATGTATTAGTTTAATAAGTTAAGTTTACGAGGGTTTAAATGATTACTCAGCAAACCGGGTTTAGCTCTGGTTAACCCGGATGTAAATTAACCTTCATAATAATTCGGTCTCTAAGCTGTATTTGTATCCAATTACATGCAAATCTGTTTTGCCATTTTCCTGATTCGTGATAACATACCTACATTTTTTTACTTCTCATCCTGTACTCAAAGGTTGCGTGGCAGAGATCGCCGGAGGCGATAAGACCGTTTATATCATTTGTGTTTTTTTATGTGTTTTGAACGTTTATTGTGTTGTGGCACAGTGAAGAAAATTTATGTCAGGTATTATTATGGTAGGTTGATATAATTTCTTTTGGAAATTGTGAATTGTCATCGCTTCATTAAAAGTAACCAGCAACCCATCAACATATCGACCGCGCCTCATATCGCTTAACCCGCTAATCGCTACGAGCAATTATGATCCTTAATAACACTATTTTGACTAGCGTTACAAAATATTTTCAAACCCGCTAAGTAGCGGGATGTCACAGAGATTGATCGGCGCTAAGTGCTCCCTCGACGCGAATGTACTCGGAAAATCGTTATAACAAGACTTTACACTTATATCGATATATATGTGTATTATTTATCGATTTTTATTCACTAGTTTGCAGTGGCGGCTCAGCGGTGAAAACCTCTTGTTTCCAATTGTTTAATCAATACCTTAATAATAATTAATAAATACCATAAAATAGCAACATTTAATCAATTCAAAACATCGGAAACGTAATAACCACCATTAAAATCTTCAATCGTAATATGAAATCGAGAAATTTAATGCTAGTTACAAATTAGGCCAATGGGGATGGACAGAGACGGACAAACGAGCCAACGACCCATTTCGATAATAGAATCGACGTATAATCGATACTACGAGATCGACTATCGAGAAAAATCGAAAACTTAAGCTTTTAAGTTAATATCATTTAAATCAAACTTTTTATTTGTATTAAAAGCTGGCACTTCATTTCAATATAAATAAGGCTTCATCATCATCAGGCCATATATGTACCCACTGCTGGGACACAGGCCTCCTATGAGGGTTTAGGCCATAATGGTGGCCATAACTGTGGCCACGTGCGGGTTGGCAGATGTCACATGTTGTCCAATTTTTGATTCTCAGACATGCCATACTTCACGCTGTTTTCCTTCACTGTTTTAAGCAATATTGATATTATCCTCGCTCGCCTGGTCTCGAACCCCGACTTATCGATTTTGAAGTCCGAGGTCCTCACCACTGAGCCACCACTGCTATGATAAATAAGGCTTATATACTTCAAAATAAATACTTACGTACTGTTTAGTTATTTGATGACCTTGAATTTAACATTATTTATTGTCTGGGAATAGAAAGATCCTACTAATATTATAAATGCGAAATTAGTAAGGATGTGTGTGCATTTGTTGCTCTTTCACGCAAAAACTACTCTACCGATTGCAATGAAATTTGGTACGTAAACAGCTGGACAACTGAAATAACACATAGGCAAATTTTTATTCCGATATTCCTACGGGATACGGAGTTACACGGGTGAAACCGCGGGGCCCAGCTAGTATACTATATATGCTACTTTTTACCACAGTATCGAATTCCAAAGTATATATCGATTATGATACACATTCGCATTGATCCTTAATTTTATAAAATCTTATAGATGGCGCTATTCATTTCTCCATTCGTATGAACACAAAATGTAAACGACTTTAAAACTTTCATATTGTAAATCTCACCTTAAAAAAAAAGTGTAGTCCCGTGTCCCCTACTGGGGTATGAGGCAGATGATATACATCTGTTTCACTGATCGATTTTCTTTATGGACAAGTAGGTGATCAGCCTTCTGTGTTCTGCTAGACCGAGACATTTTTTTTTATTGTCCCCGCCGGGAATCGAATCAAGGACCCTTCGGTTCTACGCTCACGCGTTTACCACTGTACCAAGGAGGCGTCAAAATCTCACGTTCTTTATCCGCGACTCCTAAACTACTCAACCGATTTTAATTAAATATACCCACCATGTGCAGTTTGATCCAACTCAAAAGATAGTTTATTTTGTATTAAGGGAAATACCAGACGGAGCCGGGCAGGAAACTAGTATTATATTTGTTTAAAATTAAGGGAAAAAAATGAGAAGCCGCGATTTCCTTTCGTATTTATTCCGTTGTCTTTAATTTTTGTTTCGGCCTCAATTCATTCATTTAGGGTAGACGGTATCACGATAGATTTCTTTTAGTCACGTATAAGGAAAAAGTTAGGGATTAAATTTATTACTGTCATTAACTAAACTTACTTTTCTATTCATTAATTATCCCGTAACTTATTAATTAGCTTTGTTAAACTTTTTAACGCTCAAGCGTTGCTGAGGTCGGAATTTTTCAAGATTTTTGGCTATTAGGATTTTTTAATTTGAATGAAAAAAATGTTTAGATTTTGTAATTATAAAATCAAAGAGGATTATTATTATAATTAATGACTTTTTATGTATTTAAGTTATATCTATACTAGTTTAGAAATTCCCTAAGGAATAAGATGTTTCACCGCGGAGTACCTAAGCTAACCAAATATTACTTTCGCCTTAATACGACGTAAACGAAAGACTAAGAAACACACTTTCGCATTTATAGTTAACTAGCTTTCCGCCCAGCTTCGGTCGTCAAGCTTCGCCCGCGTAGTTAAAGGAAAACTCTCGTAGTTCCCGTTTCCGTGGTATGTCCGGGATAAAACCTATGTACTATCTTAGACTCAAGCTACATAGAAACCAAATTTCATCCAAATCGGTGGTGAGGAAGAGATATACATACAGACAGAGCTATTTACGCACTTATAACATTAGTACCCTGCTAATATTTTAAGCAAATATTATTATTAAACAAAAATTATTCAGCCACGTTATTATGCCATACATACATTATTTCGGTGGACAGTTTCCTTTTCCTCACCTTTCCCAATCTATACCTTCTTTCCAGTCGTTAATCCTTATCCTCTATCCTCTAAAAAGCGGGTAGCGCATTCGCATAGGCATCAGGCGAACCACCACCTGAGTTGCCCGCTCTGACATAAAAAGAAGAAATCGCGAGCAAACCGTTCTGTTTATATAATAAATTACTTAAAGATCCTAAGTATATGGAGGCCCATATCCTTTTCCTCACAATCCCCAGTCCTTTCCTTTATTCCTATCGTCAATCCTTTCTTAATCCCTTCCCAAAAAGTCGGCAATCCATTTGTAGAGGCGTAAGGTCTGCAATGGACTTTATGCCTCTCCGGATGTTCATGGGCGGTTGTAGCGCTTACCATCAGGCGTCTCACCAGCTCCATTGCCGACTGTAACATAAAAAAAAGTACAACAATTTCACAGTAATCTCCAGTTGAATATTCGGCCGTGAAACTATGGAGTTTTAAATCAAAACGCTCCACCGATAGTTTTGAACAAGAAATGGTCGGGGCTTGTGATAAATGTGGGCTCGGACGTTGAGTGATGCCCATCCCTTGCTCCGGAATGTACCAAATATAGTCTGAATTAAGACACTTGTTTGTGATAGTGCCCCTCTTTATGGGCATCATATTTTGACGTCAAAAAATCTATTGTAAGTGAATTTTGTTTTAGGTTTTTATTAGTGTTTTAGGTATTTACATAACCATATGTTAAATTTATGTATTTTTATGTGTATTATTGTACTAAACACAACCAAATTCATTGTTTAGTATGTACCACCGTGATCCCTGAATTCTGTAAGCCATATATGTATCCCAGGTGAAGCTGGGGGGACTGCACGTTAGATATATTTGACTCTTCATAAGATTTAGAAATTAAAAAAAAATTAACGGATTTTAAACTCGTTTATTCATTATATTATTAACTCGACGTTCGAACGCTTTACAGCGAGCGTGGTCACAGGGAGACTGAAGATCTTCATAAGATTTTATATTATTAACGGTCCAAATGTCAATAAAAATCTAATAAGTGGTATAACTCCAAATCACAGCACTATAAATGCTATTAATTATCGATAGATCAATAATCAGAAATAACCTAAAAACGATACCATAAATAAACATTCCGTTTCAGTATCTCTTAAACCAAGTTTCTCTTTAAGGACAACATATATTTATTTGTACAAACTACGTTATTAATACCGTCTATTATAAGCGTTTAAAAAGCTTCTGCTCGTTATTGGTTCCTACACATTATTCGTTCCTTCCTTATAAATATTAGCAAACATAAAACCTTACATTAAGCCCTCAATACGTTGTCCTCAAGTAGCCAATATGTTATTTATGATATTATTTATTATACATTAAAAGACCCATCGAGAATGTAATGGGATTTTTATGTGTTTACCTAATATTGATAGTTGCTCATACGAATAGAATATTTAAGTATAATTTGGTCGTATTATCCTTCCACTTAATTTTATATACCGTCCTTTATCAAAATAATAATAAACGATCATTTTTCGTTGTCTTATATTGTTATATAGAATTATAATAAACCAATTAACAAGCTTATGCCTTAATGTGTCGAATATGTTATAATATTTTTATTGGTAGTTTATTGTATAGATATTATAAAAAAAAATGAAACATAAAGGTATTTTTCACTTCGGTAAAATCAATCATCATCAGTCCAAATACGTTCCCACTGATGGGACACGGGCCTTCTATGAGAGTTCAGGCCATAATCGACCACGCTAGCCAAGTGCGGGTTGGCAGATGTCACATGTCGTCGAACTTTTGATTCTTGGACATGCCGGTTTCCTGACGATGTTTTCCTTCACCGTTTTGAGCAGTGGTGACGTAACACATGTGCAGATAAATTGAAAAATCAATTTATTTCCTTCACGCTCGCCTGGGCTCGAACCCCGACTTGTCAATTTTAAGTCCGAGGTCCTCACCACTGAGCCACCACTGCTTTAAAATCAATACGCAACTAAAACTTTCGAATAAATGTCACTATTGTATTGTTACACTTTCTCAAAATATTTTCCCATTAAATAGGTCGTCGTCGTCGTCGTTTCAGCCGTGGGACGTCCACTGCTGGACAAAGGCCTCCCTCAAAGATTTCCACCACGACCGGTCACTGGCGGCCTGCATCCAGCGGCTCCCCGCCACTCGGACCAGGTCGTCTGTCCATCTCGTGGGAGGTCGTCCCACGCTTCGTCGGCCAGTACGTGGTCTCCATTCCAGAACCTTTTTGCCCCAACGGCCATCGGTTCTACGGGCTATGTGCCCCGCCCATTGCCATTTCAACGTGCTAATCCGGTGAGCTGTGTCGGTGACTCCGGTTCTCCTACGGATTTCCTCATTTCTGATTCGATCTCGTAGGGAAACTCCAAGCATAGCCCTTTCCATAGCACGTTGAGCGACGCTGAGCTTGTGCACAAGGCCCAGGGTTAGAGACCACGTTTCTGTTCCATATGTCATCACTGGCAACACACACTGCTCGAAGACTTTTGTTTTTTATTAAATAATTTTTTTGTTAAATAATTTTATTAATTAAATAGGTATTAATTCACAATCCCTTTCAAATATTTTCTTAGCAATTATCAAGCTAGTAAGCTGGCTATTTGAAACTCGTTTAGGAACTATTTTCGAACGTATTGCGAAAACCCATTACACGATAAAGGCTAGATTAGCTTTCGAACGAACTACACAAGATATTGCTATCATCAAAAATTGATTGCGGCGAGTCGAAAGTAAAAATATTAAAGTTAAAATCGAAGGTCTGAAAGCCTTTGAGAGTTAAACGATGCGGAAATATCTGGGTTTATTAGTTTTGTAACTACCTTTGAATTTATGTACTTTGGATAGTAGTTGTTTTGATCGATATAGAAGAAGACTAAATATAATTGATTTTGAAAATAGCATAGTATGAAATATATATAATATATAAATATAAGAATATAATAGTATGAAATGAAATAGTAATAAATAATACGATTGTATTATTTATTATAACATTCTGTTAATTATGCGATATAAAACACTAGAGGTTCGCACCGGCTTCGCCTATGGCACATTATATATTGTTTATAGCAAGAATAATCGAAATCGTCGTTCTTGATATTATGGCATTTATAGAAACAAACTCTTCAGCTGTATTTGTATAGAATACTAGCTGCGCCCCGCGGTTTCACCCGCGTAAATCCGTATACCGTAGAAATATCGGGATAAAAAGTTGACAATATGTCATTCCAGTTATCCAGCTATCTACGTACCAAATTTCAATGCAATCGGTTCAGTAGTTTTTGCGTGAAAGAGCAACAAACACACACACATCCTTACAAACTTTCGCATTTACAATTTTAGTAGGAAATAGGATTATAATATAAGAAACGAGAAGCAAATCTATCGACTTATTCTTGTTTTTACCCAAATGTAATCCTCTATAGATCAATAGATAAGCAATAGTGCGAAACTGTAAAACAATGCGCTGTCACATAATTTATATGATGGAATTTCACATAGCATCTGATCAATAATGTAGGCTCCAAACAGTATAAGGGAACATAGAAGAAATACGAAATACCTTGTTTACAGCTAGTCCACAGAAAATATCGGTTACTCGAAAGGTGAACCGTAAATAGCAGTTTTTCTTCGGAAGCGAAACTTTAAGTACTAGTTGTAGCTTCGTTGATATCATTTTTAGGCCTCTTACATACTGGAATTGCATATTTTTTTTATATACCAATTTTATTATACAAACAAACAAAACAAAAACACTTTATTGTGCACCAATGATAACATAAAGTAACAAAGAATATGTATATACACTAGAAACATGAACATTTACGAGCACAACAGGCGGTCTTATCGTTAAGGCAGCAATCTCTTCCAGACAACCTGGTGGTCAAGGAGAAGCTGTGGAAAACACAAGTATGGGGAATAGGTGCGAGTACATTTTAAATACATATATACAATAGAAATACATAAAACATACAAAATAAGGACATTTATTATTTTATTATAATTTTATTATAATAAATTTTATTATAATATATTTTTTAACTTTCTACCCGTTATGAAACCATTCATAAGCTACATTATTATTTCCAAAATTTTGTCATTGACAAATACAAAAACACAACACAGATCAGAGTTTCATGAACCATTGAATTAATAAAATAATCCGTTTACGGCGATTTTTTTATATCAAAAAAGGGCACAGGAATTTGAATTATTACATAATGTGTTGCGAGACCAAATATCGATTTACGTACTAGCTTTTTATTGCATCTAAAATACTTATAAGCGATTCATTTCAGTTTTGAAATTTCCAAAAAAACAGCGTTTATAAAAAATACCACAAGAGAAATATTGTTTCAAGTGCTTATTCTATAATTGACCATTATGATTTGACAGTTACCCTAAGGGAAACAAAACCATTAACCAACATGTTTATGAATTCTAATAGCGCTTTGGCCACAAGCGATACCCACTGCCTATAACTATTGACCACTATATTTCGTCAAAACAACCAAATGAAATGAAACCATTCTCTCACGCAGAGAAATTGCAATAATAATGCATAGAAATAAACCATCACATCTTATAATAATTACCATGTATTTTAGGAACGCCTGAGGTAGGAATTTGGTAAAGAATCGACTTCGAAAAATACGTGTATAACAATTTTCCACCCACACCATTAGGCATCGTGTTAATGTCTTCCCTTTGTGAAATATTTGCTCGAACAACAAAATCGACGAAAATCCTTATTTTATCAGAAAACATTATTACATGAGAGGTTCAGAAGTATGGAATATAAAACACGACACTTCAAGATATGATGGATCTTGGTTTGTTTTTATATCCTCTAGGTAATACTAAATATAGTCATTTTTTACTAGCTTTTCGCACGCGGCTTCGTTCGCGTAGTCGAAGCAAATTCATCGCGGTATAAGACGCATATGACACTCTTTAGCAACTATCTCCAGACATAAATCGTATGAAAAAATCTCTGTGGTGTATTATAACCTGAATCCTTATAGGATGCCTTTGATCCTGCAGTAAGAACATTAGGCTGATGATAATCAAGAATTATCATCATACAGTTATATAGTGAAAAATTAACATCAAGAGGAAGTTCAAAAACCTGTTATTTTTTTATGTAACACATGTACTGTTATAATTCTCACTTCAAACCTTTTCTCTTCAGGACACATATCCTTTTCAACGTTTAAGGCATTTAAACTCTTATCGAATTATTGATAAACACATCTCATTCATCGTCATAAATGTGTAGCGAAAATTTGCCTTACATTTTTCGCAGGCGTTTTCATTTATAATTTGTTTAGCGCTAAAGGACTTAATTACGTAACTCACATGTCAGTGATGTCAGAGCGAACATAATCGCCTTCTTATAACAAAAATATCAAACAGAATATGAAAGCGGCCACTGAACCAGTGTAATATATGAGACACGGTCTACGATCAATCAATATTATTGGTTCGGTCTAAACGGAGTGTTACTGACAGAAATTGATATAGCAAGGATAACTACTTAGGACCAAAACCTTTGTATTTAATGTGACACTATTAAACGTTTTCTGCACAGGGGTTTATAGGATATTAGGGTGGTGATCTTGTAGAAATATTATAAGTCTATAGTGACAGTATTAGAATCCTATATCTGAAATACTGGGCAATAAATTGCAATTTCATCAGCCTATATGCTATTCTAGAGGTAAAAATTTTACCATCCAAATTCGAAAGGTTATTCAATCGACTGGACATCTTTCAGAAGCTTATAAAGCGGCATAATTTAATATTTCCCCGGTTCGGAAGCTGTTTCTATAGAGAAGAGCCGACAACAAGACAAACCTATATAAATAATAATAATAAAGACTATAACTATATACATGTGCGCATAGTCTGGGTTGGTTTTTATTTTATATATATTATATTAATGCATTCGTTTTATAAAATTAGCATCATGCACATCTTTAAAACTAAAAGTGCAACAAATTAGTTAAAATCAGATTGTTTTTTGGTAAGAAGGTATATGCAATACTTGCTGCGCCCCGCGGTTTCACCCGCGTAAGTCCGTATCCCGTAGGAATATTGGGATAAAAAGTTACCTATATGTTATTCCAGTTGTCCAGCTGTCTACGTACCAAATTTCATTGCAATCGGTTCAGAAGTTTTTGCGTGAAAGAGCAACAAACACACACACATCCTTACAAACTTTCGCATTTGTAATATTAGTGGATTGCTGTTCAAATTTGCTTCTGGATTTACTTTATTCTGATGTTTTCTAGAGAAATAACATAATAACCAAATAGCTAATAATACACGATAAACAAAAATACCAGTGTAAAAGCTGCGACAGCATTTTCAGTATTTGTATGTGGTAGTCGAGCACGCTTCGGCACGAATTGGGTCAGCTCGCACCGGGGAAGTACCACATCCCCACAGAAGACCGGCGTGTGGGGGAACCGGAGGCCCATATCCTTTTCCTTACCCTTCCCAGTCCTTTCCTTTATTCCTATCGCCAATCCTTTCTTAATCCCTTCCCAAAAAGTCGGCAATCCATTTGTAGAGGAGTAAGGTCTGCAAAGGACCTTATGCCTCTACAAATGTTCATGGGCGGTGGTAGCGCTTACCATCAGGCGTCCCACTAGCTCCATTGCCGACTGTAACATAAAAAAAAAAAAACTAAGGTCAATTTATGAGTACAAAATGTTATTGTTTAATATTTTTGTACAGTATATGTATTTTATTATTTTATTTATTGTGTAGGTATTTTGATATTATGTTTTATACTTTTCTGAGTTTCCTCTCCAAAAGGTTGCCTGTGATAGATTGTTGTGTCGCAATAAGGACGATTTTTGTACAAAATATTAGTGTATATATAAGAGTCAAACTAGCTGTGACCCGCGGTTGAAACCGCGTAAGTCCGTATCCCGTAGGAGTATCGGTATAAAAAGTGCCTATGTGTTATTTTAGTTGTCCAGCTATCTACGAAGCAAAATAGTATTATTATTCACCAATAGATGTCAGGAAAAAAAAGACGAATATGACATTTTCTAAAAAAAATTCCTAGCTAGATCGATTTATCGCCCCCGAAACCCTCTATATACTAAATTTCATGAAAATCGTTGGTGCCGATTCCGAGATTCCTTATATATATATATATATATATATATATATATATATATATATATATATATATATATATATATATATATATATATATATATATATATATATATATATATATATATATATATATATATTGCTTGTTTAAAGGTATAAGATAAATCCTATACCGCAGCATATAAAGCATAGTCTTTTAAGGGGAAGACCTGAATTCGAATGAATTTTTCGTCTTTTTTACCAAAACTTTCGACTGAGTAAACGCGTATGACTGAATCTTATGTTATTTGAAAGCTGGTGAATTCTATGTTGTCCCATTTAAATTAGGTCTGCTCCTGACAGTTTGAACACTGTTGATTTTTTTATTAAAAATAACTATGTTTTGAACAACGAAGCATTATAAATACATAATTTTTGTTGGTTTTTTTATGTTCACTTCTTATTAACTATGCTTTCTTCCTATATAATAGAAGTAAGTTTAACTAGTATCTAGTTCAACTATTCTTAAGAGGTGTACAAACTGCATCGTACCATTAGAAATAGCCTCTCACGGGAAACTACGATCCACTACTTTCCTTTAAAAGTTTTTCAATCTTATTTGCCCTTCACGTTTGTTCTACAAGATCTGTATAATCTGAAAACGAGTACTGTCTAAGGTAGAGCGATGTAGGTGGAAGCTATTAGGACGGTGGGAAAAATTTCTGTTTGAACAGACCTCGTCTGTCCATACTCGACTTTGGAATTAATAAAAGATTTTTGCTTGAGTTTTCTGAGGTGTCTAAGTTTAGGGAAGTATGTATTTCAGCATTAAACTTATGATTTATGAAATTATAAAACGGATGAATGGATGTTGACAATATTTGATAAAAAAATTATAAATAAATAGTTGACTTTGTTATAATAATTTTAATTATGTAATAAATATAATGTTATTCTATGCATCATAAGATTCACTCACTATTCTAAATAGGACACAATTATAAACTCATGAATAGGGCTAGAAATACTAATCTATTTATAAGATCCAGTCTAGATGGAATTTTATTTATTAAATAATATACCCTTTTGTGGTTATCTCTTTATTGGATGAATTTTCAGTCTTTGGTTATAATCTGTTCATCGATTAGGCAACTATTAAAAAATAATTTACAGCTGGACATTCGACATTTTAGAGGTGTAATTTTTAATTGTATATCACTTCCAAATTTTTCTGTTGTAAATCGTTCCTTAGAATACATCAAATATTTATAATTAAGCTTTATGTATAAAATCATGTTGAATACGTTATGCTTGTCGAAAAAATGCATTAGAACAGACGAAAACATACCCAAATCGTAACTGAATAAGGGTGAGCACTTAGCCAGCTGTCTAAAATTTCAGTATTGGTTATTGCAGTCCAAGATACGAGTATTTAGGTGTTTCCCTTGTAATGGAAAGTATCGTTACTGGCCTTTCCTAAAATTATAGACACGAACGTGTTTAATTGTCTGTTTGTCTGTTCGTTTATTCTTCTTCAACGTGAGTAGCGATTTTATGAAATACTAGCTGCGCCCCGCGGTTTCACCCGCGTAAGTCCGTATACCGTAGGAATATCGGGATAAAAAGTTGCCTATATGTTATTCCAGTTGTCCAGCTATCTACCTACCAGGTTTCGTTGCAATCGGTTCAGTGGTTTTTACGTGAAAGAGCAACAAACGCACATACATCTTTATAAACTTTCGCATTTATAATATTAGTAGGATAGGATATATAAAAAAGTGTGTCTGTAGGAAGCTAAAAAGGGATATTATAATTTTTATTAAAATTATAAGATGATTACGAGAAAATAATACTCAATAACTTTTTAGACAATTCCACTATGTATTCTAATAATATTATAATTCTGAAGAGTTCTTTTGTTTGGTTGAACGCGCTAATCTCAGGAACTACTGGGCCGATTTGAAAAATTCTTTCAGTGAAGGCTTTAGGCTATATAACATCAGGTACTATGAAGGTAAAACCGCGGGGCACAGCGGGTAAAACTATAAAATTACACATATAACACGATCTCATTTTACAATTTTCTATAAAAGAAGAATTTAATCTGGCGTCATTTAAATTTTTATTTCAGATTGATGTCGTTTAATATTGAATGAAAATTCCACTTTCATTAACGTCGGCCTTTGTTTTATGTTTGTTTTAAAATATACTGTCTATTCCGATGACGGTAGCTCATTTATATTATTTTACTTTCAATGGAAGTTTCCTCAGTTCTTAATAATGAACTAGAATCTTTTCTCTGCTATTGTGATGACATGGTAATGTGACAGCGTTAACTGTGAAAGGGTTATGCCGTGCAGAAGACCTCTATTTTAATACTCTGAACGATGACTGTTAGTTGGCATTATTTTAGGGTTCCATACCCATAGGGTAAAATGGGACCCTGTAGCTCTGTCCGTCGTTGCGTATGTCTATCTGACCTTTTGACCTTCTGTCACATTATTTCAGGGTTCTGTACCCATAGGGTAAAACGGGACCCTGTAATTTCTCTGTCTGTCTGACCTTCTATCACCAGGCTGAAGCATCTCACGCATGCAAGCATAATCGTGGTTGTTGGACAATTGAAATTGTCAGACTTGTGTTTCTGTTGCTGCCATAATAAACAACAAACAATAAAGAAACGGTAGGGAACCGGTAGACTGTCAAATGCAATTTGCTCATTAGCTTATTTGTACGGAACTGTGAATGCCGCCAGTCCGACTCGCAGTTGAATGAGTTTTTATATGCATTTTTATATTTAATTTCGTAAAAGATTCCGCCAGTGTACCGGAATAGTGATATAAGTGTGCTTCTCGTATAAAGGCCTGATATAGAGAACTGAGAGAGAACAGAGAACCGATGTCATATATCGGAGAGAGTTTGGAGTAATGAGAGCTGAGAACTTAGATTTTTCTTTATTGTCGAAGGATTTATTGTGTGACGTCATATAATAGTTATTAATTAAATAACTTATATTTTAATATCACAAAACCAACTTATGTTTTATGGAGGTTATTAAACCTCCTATGATTAAATTTATGTTAAGGTCTTATAATTTTGCCGAGTTTTTGAAGATAGGGATGTCACAATATTCTATTTTACAAGAAATTTTTATTCTATAATCATTTATTTTATTACATTACCATTTATATTTTATTGTATAAGCGATTATATGTTCCATTTTAATTGATTATAATTTAATGTAAAAATTAATCATAAATCTATATTATAGTATAAAATCTAAGATAAATGATAGTGTAATATTTCCCATAGTGCTTCATAAGAACTTTAATAATATTTTCAATTTGCCATGGACGTCAAAGAGTCTTTACTAAAAGAACAATAATATAATTATATTAAAACTAGTTCATTCTATAGATTTTTTGAACGTGCATGATTTCTAGTATAATTCATAAAATTACCATTCCGAAAGAGTCATCAAAGAGGTCCTCATGCAAACAAAAGCTACGTAAAAGGCGGTTTTTTTGTGAAAATTGTAAAAGTTTCGGTGGAAATATGAGCATTTGAAAAGGTCAAGACGCTGATCCAGCAACGCCAGACTGTCACGAAAGTTTCTATAAATGTCACTCTTATGTACAGATTTAGATTCTATATTTAGACCTTTCTTAGAAATTTTTATCTTGTATAGTTGTTTTGAACAATTTCTGTATTTTTATAGGTTCAGGTATCATACCGAGCTCACTGATAAACTTTATAATTGCGAAAGTTTGTAAGGATGTGTGTGTGTGATTGTTGTCCTTTCACGCAAAAACTACTGAACCGATTGCAATGAAATTTGGTACGTAGACAGCTGGACAACTGGAATAACATATAGGCAACGTTTTGTCCCTATATTCCTACGGGATACGGACTTAAGCGGGTGAAACCGCGGGGCGCAGCTAGTCTTACCTAATGTCCTTTCTTTCTAATACCAAAACTACAGTTTAAAACTACGTAGCACGTCCCATAAACCACAACATCTTATACATGGATCGCTGCCACAAAACAGCGATTATTCAAATTACCCTCTCATCGTCTAGTAGTTACTGTGCAAATCATAAAGACTAGGCCATAAAGAATAGAGCATTGAACATAGCGCTGTGGAAACGTGCCAGGGCATTGTGTATCTTGTGTTATCGATAGAAACTTGTTTATAGGCCGAGGTGATGGAACTAGAAAATGTAAGCCCAAGCGCAGTGTGCAGCAAATGTGCTGTATTTATTGTGGGTCGTCGTTCATCGTGTTTTTCTGGTGGTGTATCTGGGTAACAGTTTGATGAATGTGTGGGGTGGGAATAAAGTGGAATTCTATTAAAAATGTCGTAGTGAAATCTGTGCTGCAAATGTTATCTATTTATTTAAACACTTTATTGTGCTGTCAACAAAAAAAAAACTTATACTTAAAAAAATAGGAAAATACAACACAGAAGACGGCCTTACCAAAATTACAAAACAATTAAATAATATTGAGGATTTAAATAACAAAGTAACAGCATTTAAAATAAATTTTATCTAACTAACTGTAAACTAGAAAATACTCCATAAAAATTAGCAGGCGCTAGAACAAAACACGCCATCGATCTCGAAAGTCGTAATACATTTAATTTCCACTGAAGTTGCCGACCGCTCATATTTCAGACAAATATTTTATAAGCGGTTCGCGGTTCAGAGTGTACGTCATAATATTTGCCCGCCCGAAAAGCAAGTCTGGAAATTTCGCAGTGGCGTAGTAAAACGCCCCTGTTTTATATTATTTTCTATTCTTATAATTTTTTAATTTCTAATTTAGAATCATTACTAATCATTCTTATGTAATTAGGTGTGATCGTTTTCCTTTATTTTAAAACAATATTTAGTATGTATTTACCTTAATGACATTGACGTAATAAATTGAATTGAAAATTGACGTCAATTAAAACTTTTCCTCAGGAAGGTAAATCTATTATAAGATTCTATCATATACTTCCTGTTGCAGCTCCAATGGTTGATATAAAAACATAGGTTATAAATGTACCGCGATCGAAGCCGGGGCGAACTTATTTAATAAATAAAAATGAATAGCGAAAACTTGAGAACGGCTCGACCAGTTGGGTATTTTTTAAAGTTTTTGTTAAATCACAAGGAAGATTAAGATCCTTCCTGGGAAATAAGAAACATATCACGGGGGAAGCCAGGGCGGACGATTAGTAATAATAATTCAACATGAAATTCTATTTTTTTCTCAAAATTACTCTATAGCCCTGAAAATATTTCCGTTTATTATTCAAATCAATTTAATTTGTGATTACAAATTTTTTAGTTCAAATTGGTCAACTAATATTTACCCCTTTGTTCAATACGTCCCCAAAACGATTAAGACAAGGATTACGGATCAGGGAAGAAATAAGGGTCGAACAACTTTGTTTGTGACCACTTAGTGGCGTAAACAGAGTCTGCACTCCTAAAAAAATATTCAGATAAAGATATACCAGTACAGTATTCGTATAGTTTATATCAGCATAATATTATTAACAGTAATATAATGATTTTACATTAATCTCCAGTTAGTTATAGTTTATTCTGTGCGTATAAGGATAAAAAATAAATAAGACTTGTTCCGGCAAACAATATGAAACATATTGATTTTATTTTCTCTACCAAATGCTATCTATCTAGAAAGTTCCACAAGAAATCGAATGTTGTAACAGTTGTATCATCTTACTTCCTACTTAATATTATTAATGCAAAAGTTTGTAAGGATATGTGTGTGTTTGTTGCTCTTTCACGCAAAAACTACTCAACCGATTGCAATGAAACTTGGTATGTAGACAGCTGGACAACTGGAATAACATATGGGCAACTTTTTATCCCGATATTTCTACGAGATATGGACTTACGCGGGTGAAACCGCGGGGCGCAGCTAGTTCATAATTGTATCAGGTTTCCAGACAACCAATCCTATTCTTTTAATAGTAGTAGCGTTTTACAGCGTTCATGCGTAGTTGGAAATTACTGCCTCAACTTTTACAAGGAAATACGGTATAACCAAAATACGGCCTACATTTCACCGATCTTCCGAAAGGTGTATTCTGTAGATCATATTTCATGAAACTGGAGTGGTATCGTATAATTCCGGTTGCTTTAGTGTTATAGTTTGTGTAACAATGGGAATATTGTGCGGTATAAAACGGTAAAATTGTGAAATGTGAAGGATTTGCTGGTTTATAAATACTGTTCATAGATATATATCGAATGCTTTAAAATATTTAAGAGTTAAATGGAGAATTGTATCCTATTTTTATCCCTACTAATATTATAAATGCGAAAGTAACTCTGTCTGTCTGTTACGCTTTCACGCCTAAATCACTGAACCGATTTTTATAAAATTTGGTATGAAGATGGAGCTAAACGTGGGAAAGAACAAAACATACTTAATAATTACATGCGAAGAAAATACTCCTTACCGTGTCGCGCGGTATAAACGAATTCTACGCAGGCGAAAAGCTAGTATTCTATATGCAAACTACACATATAAAGCTTTGGGGTAAAACTTGTTTTCATATAAATACACTAGCGGTCCGCACCGGCTTCGCCCGTGGTACATAATAGCCTTCCTCAATAAATGGGCTATCTAACACTGAAAGAATTTTTCAAATCCTATATGAGATTAGTGCATCCAAACAAACAAACAAACTCTTCAGCTTTATAATATTAGTATAGATAAATAAATGGCATGCAATAATGCATTAAGCTTCTTCTGAATTATATTCTACATGGCACACAATATTTTAATGAATCTTTTGGCTTTTTCGCACTTGTATCCACTCGCCGCTAGCGTGTGCCTACAGCTTGAGAAGTAGGCCGATATCATAATGAGCACTCTTTGAGTCTGCATCATAAGCTAACCTTGAAATCGAGGTCTTGTTCTGCTTAGTTTTTAACAAGGAACCTAACCTGATTAAGTCTAGGTTAATCGCAATTTTCGTGAGTTTTGGTTTAGTTATCTTGTTTTGGTGAAGAATCTACTTTACTTTATGTGTTAGCAACTTTGTGTCTTATACAGATTATTTTTTTGAACTACAAATTAATCTCTAGTAGCTAATAGTTTTTTACTGTATACTAGCTGCGCCCCGCGGTTTCACCCGCGTAAGTCTGTATCCTGCAGGACTATCGGGATAAAAAGTTGCCTATATGTTATTCCAGTTGTCCAGCTGTCTACGTACCAAATTTCATTGCAATCGGTTCAGCAACAAACACACACACACACATCCTTACAAACTTTCGAATTTATAATATTAGTATTAGTATTGTAGATATAATATATTTCCAGATAAAAGTCCTCAACAGGTGACAATTTAGACGGACAGACATACGTTATTTAAATTGATTTGCAATATAAATACGCATTTCTTAGCGATTTGTTATAAATTTTGAACTTTAATTGAACTCTTATTTCGTTTATCTTGAAAATGCTGTTTTTTCTTATACCTAGAAGTTTTATATTATTAATACATGTAAACAAGAAAGTTATGATATTACAAGTTATTTTTATGAAATAACTATATTTGACATCTATTCTTTCCGGCGCAAGCAGTGGTGGCGAACCTTGGACTTCAAAATCGATAAGTCGGGGTTCGAGACCGGGCGAACGTACAGGAAGTAAATGGATTACAGACTTATAGACTATAACGGATTTATACAAAGTAAATAGATTTTTCAATTTATCTGCACATGTGGATAACATCACCACTGCTTAAAACGGTGAAGGAAAACATCGTGAGGAAAGCGGCTTGTCAAAGAATCAACAGTTCGACGTTGTGTGACGTCTGCCAACCCGTACTAGGCCAGCGTGGTAGATTATGGCCTGAACCCTCATAGGAAGCCTGTGTCCCAGCAGTGGGAACAACTATGGGCTAATGGTGATGATGATGGTAATGATGATGAATATGTTTGTTTGAACGCGCTAATCCCAGGAATTACTGCACTGACCATTGGATATGTATATGATTTATTTGACATTGAGTGGTATAGGCTATAATTTATATACCATGGGGAAACCGGGGTGAACCGTTAGTAAAAATACAATGAGTTATAACAGAGTAGTCTTCAATTGGTGCTCAATTTGGTACAGTAGGTTGACAATTAGTATGATTAATTGTTGAAATGGAAGTATGTTCTGATTTCAAATATTTAATTTAATAATCATACTGCGCTTTATAACTATATTACATTTATAAGTACCAGGCTACGCATAAAACTGAAAACTAGAAAAGAAAATAGACATTCCATAAAATAAAAAACGCATCTATCACCGAGACCATCTAGAAATAAACATTAAAAAGCCCTTTGAAACGGTAAAGCTAATGAAAAATGACGGTTCTATGAAATAAAACAATGTAGCCTAGGAGCTTGCAGGGAACAAAGGCAGGACTTCAGATATAGCGAAAAAGTCGCCAAGGGTCTGACATTTTTAATGAATGACGAGATATTCGTCTCCTGGCTATGCTCTGCGTCATAATGCAGATAAGCCGTTTATGAAATGGAATGTTCTAGAAATAGATTTAAATACGCAAAAAATCTAAAATACGAAATAATACAATTTTCCTCTGACTAATATGCTTATGGAGACGCTAATATTACGCTAGCTGTTCAGCTCGGTTTCACCCACATCGTATGATGTTATAACCTCCAGCCTACAGTCATCTCCCATAAATTCTTATACTTCTTATAGTGTCAGATAGTCTTATCTAACACTATAAGAAGTTCAAAACGGTATGGTATTTCCTGAGATTAGAATTTGTACGTACGTCAGATTGTCTCTAAATTTGAAACAGGATTTCCACAAATGCTATGACTGTTACATATTTCTTTGTGCGTGTGAATTGCATTAAACAAACAAAATTAAACATTTGTCATGAGGCATATCCACATAAACCTCTCGTCACAATACACGCTATGTCTTTCAAGAATATTCGTTTGCAAACATTAATGGTAAAAATCGCATCTTCCCTGCTTCGCTTATTTTGGTTCACTATTCAGTTGTGATGAATGGACGAATTTTTTCATATTTTTCCTTATCCGATAAAACAGAACGTTGAGTTTATTTCAATGAATCTACGTAACATCAATTGTAATGAATTTATAATATTTTTGTTTTATTTGTGGAGAATGTATTGACACATACTGAAGGCTCTCGAAGGGGCTGGGAAGGTTATTTTTTTATATGGAAAAAAGGAATGGGAAAGGTGAGGAAAAGGAAGTGGGCCTCCAGCTCCCCTATTCACGAACGTACGAACAGTAGCATGCTACCATCTCACACCGGTTTGTGGGTGTGGTAATCATAAACAAATGATTCTTATTCAACAAGTTATTCTCAAATTGATAGATTATTTATAAAACATATATAACATCCCGTGTCCCCTAGTGGGGTATGGGGCAGATGATATACATCTGTTTCACTATAACCAGAACCCGGTTCTACGTTCACGTTCTCCATTAAACCAAGAAGTCGTAAACAAATGAAACATTAAATTAAATAATTCCTAAACTTGAAATACGATTCCGACATATGTATACAAAATCATCCCGCAAAATTGTCATTTAAGCTATTCAAAAAACATTTTATTACTGCAGTGAATAAGGATAATTAGACGAAATATCTTTATGT
Organism: Zerene cesonia; assembly: GCF_012273895.1. NCBI lineage: Eukaryota > Metazoa > Arthropoda > Insecta > Lepidoptera > Pieridae > Zerene > Zerene cesonia. The sequence goes on from NC_052104.1 coordinate 927,709, forward strand.
CAAAAATAATGTGACTCATCTGTGTATTACTATTTATTAATTTATTGTTTTTACTAGAAAAACATTTACGAAACCATCACAATGATTTATATTTTGTTACTGTAATGGCATTTCGTTTAGTGAGTGGAGGAGCGGGAGGCCAGTTACCTTTCCCTTCTCTTTCCTTTACCTTTATTCCCGCTGTCAATACTTCCTTTATCTCCTGAAGAGCGGCAATACATTTGCAGCGTCTCTACCTCTGCGAATGTTCATGCGGTGGTGATCGCTTACCATCAGGTGAACCACCAGTTCCATTGTTCACTATTTATTTATTTATTTATTTATAATGCTTCATTGTACAAACTTAGAAAGAAACAACAAGAACATAGTAAACAGAAAAAAAGACATTGTTTGTACAAAAGGCGGCCTTATTGCTTAACAGCAATCTCTGCCAGGCAACCTGGTAGGAAAGGAAATGTACGAAGTACTACTATTAGCAACATAAGAAAAAGGATTTATGAGTTAGTATGGAATCGGGACTTCTTTTGCAATGCTTACGCGATACCTACCGTTCCAAGCGAGTGACTAAGGAAGGAAGTTATTTTAATAATTTTCAACACATATTTCGTCAAACATTTAAATACTAAATTTAACCGCAAACGCGAAATACGCATGTTTTTACGTTTGGCCTGAATGTGAATTGCGTAAATTTGAAAAACATTCTAACAAAATAAGGATATATATGTCTTATGTGGTTTTTAATATAAAATTTTTGTATTTTATTAATAATTGGTGACCATAACAACATTACGCCGCTATTTTACGGATTAGGTTAAAAAACATGCTCCTGTGGTAGTCCTATTAATATTATAAATACGAAAGTTTGTAAGTATGGATGTATGGATGTTTGTTACTCTTTCACGTAAAAACTACTGAACCAATTGCAATGAAATTTGGTACGTAGACAGCTGGATAACTGGAATAATATATAGGCAACTTTTTATTCCGATATTCCTACGGGATACGGACTTACGCGGGTGAAACCGCGGGGCACAGCTAGTTTATTATAAATACAATAACGCTATCCAATGAAACTGATCAGATTATAATAAATATTTTTTTGTTTTTGTGATTCAACTCAGATTCAAAATATCACAAATAATGCCTACTAATAAAATAACATTCCAAAGATGTAAAGAATAATCACTTTATTTATTTATTATTGGGGCTTTATTTTATATCATAATACGTTACTTTTATACTATTATTTTCCGCTCACTCCGGTTTCAGCGGATCCACGAAAACATACACACGCATCAAGGAAAAACGTAAAAACGTAAGTGACAAAGAAAGAAATAATTTATACATGGTGTTTTCAAAACATATTCTTCTAATTTATTCCTTGAAATTATCACAATTACAGCGCAATGAATAATAATCAATTTTTCAAAAACTATTCGATCTGAGTTCCTCATTACGGAAATGCATTAAATACCCAGAAATTTTTATTACAATATCGTGTAATATTTCAAATTAAATCCAAAAGACCGAGCGATTCTGTTCTCTTAATTTCCCAAATGTGGGCAAGATCCATCAAATTAATCCAAATAAAACGTACCAGCTAATGTTTCCACTGTCAAAAGTTGTGTTACCAGCTATAATAATTCAGCCAGGCTTAATTCGCGTTCTTCATCAGCGATAAATTCATCTAAGCTCGTCCAATGCACTTAGCAACTCCTGTGGTGATAAATACATTCACTATGAGATTATATTGGCTTGAGGCCAATTTTAATTTCGCATAGTGTTGCATACACTAGGTACGAGGTATGGGCGTGTTCTTTGGTAAATATCCTAAGAGAGATCGCAGGTTTGTACGCTATGGTTCGCAGGTAGTCGTAAGGATCGTTTCATGGAATGCGCTGTGTATATTTTTACTTTATTTACGTTAAAGAGATGCTTGAGTCAGTGGATTTTTATTGTTAGTATATACGTACTTTTATATTAAATCACATTACATACATGCACTGAAAAACAAACCAAATGCTTCTGTTATAGACAATATAAGTACAACATTAATTAGATCACAAAGACGAGTCATGGATTATCATAAAATTGTGTCGTAGCTAACTGTGAGTATTCGACCGTTTGAAAAAATTGTGTCGTAGCTAACTGTGAGTATTCGACCGTTTGAAAAAATTGTGTCGTAGCTAACTGTGGGTATTCGACCGTTCGAAAAAGACAAGACGCGCAATGATCCATATAAACATGTTAAATGTTATGGCGAGCTAGAAGCTTATGCCAATAAAGCTATTTTGTAACATTTATTCAACGTTCAGATGTGTGCAGCCCCTAACTCTAGTTCAATTTCACCGTGAATAGATTAAACGTGGAGCCGTTAGGAAATTGAAGTTTGGAATAAATCTTCAGATCTTCGTAGTTTATTATGTAAATACCGTGAAGTATTCCTTCATACAAGACTCGCTTGTAAGATGTATGCTTATTTGTATATCCATATTCAGCATTAGACATAAATGGAAAATCTTTGAAACGATATTCCGATGTTGGTATTAGCTAATACGTTCTGGCTAAATGAAGCCCATGATTTATATCTCGGCGTTTGAATAAATTGTCTGAATTTAATAAATAAATAATAATAAATAATAAATCTTTATTCCTTAGGTTTTAACATTATTGTACCAGTGGATTGTGGCTCAATAAAAGATAGCTAGAATACTGGATGTCGCTTATTATTAACGCTTTTATTAGCTTTGTCTGTATGTTTGTATGTTACCTTTGGGCTCAATTATAATCCACGTGAAAATTTGAACGTGAAAATTATAATCCACTTGAATAATTTCATCTTAACATAACCTTTAATAACCTTAAAATATTTTTATCTTATAACCCTGATTAGTATCGACAGTATTAAAAAACTCTCACGTATACTCTGTGAAAGAACAAGTGATACAATTTAGTTGATTCTTTTGAAATTTTCTTGTGTTTGATTTTACGCGAGTATTATACATTTAGAAATTAAAAGCTTTTTAACGGATTTTAAACGCGATTTATTCATTATATTATTAACCCGACGTTTCGAACACTTTACAGCGAGCGTGGACACGTCGACCACGCAAATCGCGTTTAAAATCCGTTAAAAAGTTTTTAATTTCTTTTGAAATTGATAAAAAACGAAAATGTGTTTTTAAGTTCTTTTAATTATATTTATTTAGAGTATCTTTTCGCGTGGAATTCGATTTGCGCGACTTGGTAAGGAGAATGTCTTTTCCCAAGTTCACCTCCATCTTCATACAAAATTTCATCAAAATAGTTTCAGCGATTTAGGCGTGAATGACAGACAGACAGGACGGAGTTACTTTCGCATTTCGCTTACTACAAATGTACAATAGGGAGTAGGAATACGAAAACACATAAACATACATATTTACAGATTTTGCACGTTTATATAGCCTCTCCCACGAGTCCATAAGCAATGAGCTGCCATTGCTCACTGCAATCTAATTCTACATATAAAACAACATTTAAAAACTGTGTACATACTCAAACTCAATTACAGCGAGCAAAACTTTATCATCCTAAAAAGTTTCCTAGCCACGCTATTTTAGCGCTTATTGGCAAGTGCTGAAGGGTGAGATCGGTATCAACAAACATTGATGTATCGGTGCTATCAAGCAAACAGCTTTAACGATTAAACGTAACCGTAACCCTAGATGTATGTACATATTATGTTGCCCAAACAATGTTTACGTTACAGTTTCTCAGAAACGTATGGGTATAGAAAGGAAATTGTTAATATCTTCATAGTTTATTACTAGCCCGCCCCGATTCCCGCCCGCGATTTCGCCTGTGTAGTCACAGCGAATTTTCGTGTAAACGAGACGTTTCGCTGCGGTTAACTGTAGCCTATCATCATCAGCCCATATATGTTCCCACTGCTGGACACAGGCTTCCTATGAGGGTTCAGGCTATAATCCACCACGCTGGGCAAGTGCGGGTTAGCAGATGTCAGATGTCGTCGAACTTTTTGATTTTTGGACATGCCGGTTTCCTCACGATGTTTTTCTTCACCGTTTTATGCGGTAGTGATGTTATCCACATGTGCAGATAAATTGAAAAATCGATTTATTTCCTGCCCGCTCGCCTGGTCTCGAACCCTGACTTATCGATTTCGAAGTCCGAGGTTCTCACCACTGAGCCACCACTTTACTGCAGCCTATATCAATCATTAACCTTCGAGTTATCTCCCGTAAAAAATCGTATCATAGAAACGCTCCGGTGCGACGTATAATAAAGACAAATTAACTTACTTTCGTATGTATAATATAAATAAAGAGAACACGCATCATCTCGTTAAAAATTTAATATTTCTTAAAACTTTGTTTTGTTTAAATATATTTACTTGTTATAAGAGATCAACTACGTACCAACATTATCACAAACGCGAATGAAGTCAAAATTCTGTAAACCTTGCAAAAAACTGTTATATTACATTTACTTCATACTTATTACATGACAACGATCACGTTATAATAGAAATATTTTTTTTTTTTTTTTTTTTTTTAATGTCATAGCGGGCAACTGAGCTGGTGGTTCGCCTGATGGTAAGCGATCACCACCGCCCATGAACATTCGCAAAGGTAGTGCCTCTACGAATGTGCTGCCCGCTTTTATGGGATAAGGGAAAAGGAAAGGATCAAAGACTGGAAAGAAGGACTGGACTGGGATGGGTGAGGAAAAGGAAATGGGCCTCCAGCTCCCCCACTCACCGTACGAAACACAGTGGCATGCCACTATTTCACGCCGGTTTTCTGTGGGGGTGCGAGCTGGCCCAATTCGTGCCGAAGCGTGCTCGACTCCCACAATAACGCATAACAATATAATTATTCAATAAACTAATTCACTCTGGGAAGCAACAGGTATATTAAGATTAAATACAAACAACGAATTTCTCAATACGGTTGTATTGTTAATTTTCCAATTCATTATACAATTTATGTATTTCTATCCCTTAATAATAAAAAAAAATCCTTTAAAATCCTTATGCATCTCAATACTGGTTAATTTTATGTTGCCTGATGCTGGCGTCAATTTTAAATACGTTATTGCTTAGGTTAGATTATTAATTCGTTTGACACCGATGACGTCACAAGATGGCGCGGGATCGCTACCATTCTTAACTGGATCGCACGGGATATTGGATAATCGCGACAGAAGTAGCTTCAGTAAAACAATGGAATCGTTAGGATTGTAAAAACAAAACTGCTCTTCAAAAATTGGCATACTTTATCTGCCACAAAGGTAATCTACCGTGAGCTTTGTAGTTGTTTAGACTGGTCCACTTACGAATAGTTTAAGAGCGAGTGAACTATTTATTTTTTATTTTTAGAGATAAGATAGTGTAGGGGAACCTGTTGTACCGGCCGGTTTTTTTAGAAATATATATTTTTATTGTGTTTTGACGTGCAGCACTCAAATCATATTTGCATATTTTGAAATGTCAATTATTTGGGTACTCACCAAAAAAATATCAGAAATGTATATTTAATACTTACATAATATTTTTCAATTTAAAAAAAATGGGAAATGAGGCCAAGGTACAACATACTCTATATAATATAATGTATATTGAAGTTGGCAGCAGAAGACGGTGAGCGTTCTTATACGATTCTTTTTCATTAGCCATTACGGGTTTGGAAACGGTCCAATCAGAGACGGTTTCGTATTTTAATGACCAGCAAATTGTCACTCTCTGGCCTGCTAAACACAAAAATCATACCATAAGATCGCTTCCTTGCGATTTTAAAGAAAGACACATGCACTTTAGCATGTGTATTAGTGGTAGAATTATCCATTATAATGATTATAACATATGTATAATAATTAGGGTCCCAAAATAATTCAATTTAGCTAGATTACTTATTTTAAACACAGGTTTTGTTTTTAAATAAGAACCTCAAGATCAACATAGCGTCATTTTCGATGTAAAGCTATATATATGTAACGTTGAGTATCATAATTAATTTTCTCAGCAGCTCTTAAACTACAAAAGCAGTAATTGTATTGGCGAGCTGCCAGTACACAGTTTCATCTGTAAATGGCTGCGTATATAATTTTTATTATATACCTACAGATACTGTGTTAAATTCGTTGTTTTTTAAGGGTCGTATGTGTTTTAGCCTTTCCATATATATTTGAGAAAGAATGATAACATTTTGTGGGAATTATCTTTGAAAAAATTGGTTTTAATTAAAACTTGATCAAAGCTTATGTAGTCTAAGAGCCTTAGATAAAAAAGGTTAAGGTAAGGAAAAGAATATGGGCCTCCCTCGCTTACCGAACGATACGCAATAGTATGTTAATAATCACGCCGGTCTTCCGAGGGGGTGTGGTACTTCCCCGGTGCGAGCTGGCCCAATTCGTGCCGAAGCGCGCTCGACTACCACATACAAAAGTTTATGTAATTAACGTTAGCAGTATATTTTATAGTATTTAAAGTAGTTTATACATATCATTATTGAACAATGGATCCTATTAAATAAATCAGACACTTCCTCCAAAATAATCGCACAAGAGCAACGCCACGGTATTAGCTAGTATCCAAAAATATTTGGGAGTGGGACACTTGAAATTTATTCATTCACTAGTAACCACAGTGACGTCCTCGAAGGTACTGTTAGTCATTGATGATTCAAGCCATTATCAATGCTTTGAGGATGATAAAAATGAAAACACACATTTTTAAATGTCAGTCAAAATTATAACACAGAAGGGAGCGGTTGTGTTGCGTCTGTGTGGGTGAATACTTCGTTGGTACGTTATTTGTTTATTATTTTAAATGTTTACCCGTTATTGTTAAATAAATAAGTATATGTAAAGTATACATATATTAATTTTGTTTTTAATAAAACTTTTGTAGAGGTTTGTGAGTAGAAAAATAAGTTGTATTAGTATTAGTTTGTAAGTAAGACGGGTTGTCGTAATGTTTAGAAAAAGTATTTTTGGTCAAATAAAAATAAGGTTTTTTATATGAATGGGACGGAATGAAATTAAATTACGACAACATGAGTAATATATTCCCACAAAAAATTACAGATATTAAGTTGATTGACTTCGTCCGACTAAAAATCTTATGTATTTTATCTTACTAATATGATGTGAAAGTTTGTAAGGATGTGTGTGTTTCTTGCTCTTTCATGCAAAAACTACTGAACCGATTGCAATGAAAATTGGTACGTAGGACAGCTGGACAACTGGAATAACATATAGGCAAATTTTTTATCCCGATATTCCTACGGGATACGGACTTCCGTGGGTGAAACCGCGGGGCGCAGCTAAAGACTTCAACTAAAAAGTAAAAAATAAACTTAAGTCAAAGTCGATGCTGCATATTACATTTTTTACTTACTTTTGACATAAAAAGCGGCTTATCCATTTTATTAATAAATTCATGATATAATTTTTTAATGCAGTTTGCACTGGCACGTTTTTTGTATAAAATTAATATCGTCATCAGCCAATATGATATTGTTCCCACTGCAGGGATACGGACCTCCTTTGAGGGTTCAGGCCATAATCCACCACGTGGGCCATATGCGGGTTGGCAACTGTCACATATCGTCGAATTGTTGATTATTCGAGATACCGATTTTTTCATGTCTTCCTTCACCATTTCGAGTAGTGGTGACGAGAATGTGCAGATAAATTGAGAAATCTTTTAATTCGTTTAAATCTTCCACGTTCATGCGATCTTAATTTTTAAACCTACTTCCTATCGTACCTTAAAATTTTATACGTTATTACTATATGGCAGACAAAAAATATTATTACGCAGTAAAACAACTGTATCTATATAAATATCAAAACGTACAAACGTAATCTTATATTTCCTTTTTTTATATGACTCTTCTATTATTTCATGTATGATAAAATGACACCTTGACGTCAATTAAAATGTCTTAGTCTATACTAAGAAAAGAAAGAGTATTGAACCATTTTCGAATGGAGTATAAATAAATCTCTCGGTTAAATAAAAGAGTAAAACAACGTATGTATATACAACTCAAATGTAACTGACTGACTGACTGACTGACTGACTGACATAGTGATCTATCAACACGCAGCCCAAACTACTGAAAGAAGAAAGAAAGAAAGAAAGAAGATCACAAATACAACAACTTATAATTAATACATTTTGAGAATAATAAAAAAATAAAAAAATAAAGAAATAAAAATAAAAATTACATTTTTTTACATTTGGATAGTATTTGTGATAGGGGGACTACTCAGCATTTGCCTCTCCATATTAGTGGAGAGGCGCCGGTTTTCAGTAGCCCCCTGAACTGATCGGTCTGAAATATGGCATACAGAGAGACCTAGGCATCCGGTAAGAAAGGATTTTGACAAATTCTACCCCCAAGGGGATAAGGTATGGGACGAAAATTAGTACCATACAAATTTATTACGCGGGCGAAGCTGCGGGTAACAGCTAGTCCTAAATAAAACTGGCATTACAACAAATTTGGTACCTGAAGTAATATCAAACCAGTTAACTAATTTACTTTCACAATATACTAGGACAAACACGCCTTTTCAATTACAGGGAGCATCGCAGCTTCGCTTTAATTCGCTTAGCTTAATCTGAATTAGATTATTTCGGAACTGTATAAGTATTTGCAATTTAAATAGACTTTAGTTCAATCTGATGTATTTTAATTGTGTGGGAAATTGTTGTTTAGTATATAGATTATAATATATGCATTATTTCATATCTACTATATAAAAATAAGTCGGGTTTTCCTTCCTGACGCTATAATTCCAGAACGCACGAACCGATTTCCACGGTTTTGCATTCGTTGGAAAGGTCTTGGGCGTCGTGAGGTTTATAGCAAAGAAAATTCCGGAAAAATTTCAACAGAAAAGCGGGAAAAACGAAGCCATCTGGTGGCGAAACGGAGTTCGCCGAGTTTGCTAGTCATTTATATATATGTCAGCGTTAAACTGTGTAACGGAACGCACCCGAGCGGCGGTAAATTTCAAAGAGAGGTTAACGCGACCATAATTCTATACGATGGCCGCGTTGGTCCGCGCTCGGCCAATGGCAGCGCGGCAACATAAAATTTGTCATCGGCCGCGTTTTTGTAAAAGTAGTCGTTAAGAGTTCGTTAAGAGTTTCGTTGAGGTTCTTTGTTAACTTATTGTAATAGTCTAAAGATTTCGCAATATAGGAATGTAATCATTGTAAAAGTGTTTAAATCTTTAGTAGTGAATAAACTATAGTGGATATTTGTGTTTTGTTCTTCATTTCTACACAAACTCCATTATAAATGGCGCCCAACGTGGGGCCGAATCACGAAACTTTTGTTGCGTTTAAGTGTGTGAACTTTGTGTAAACTGTGTTAACTTTTGCGTATCTTCTACGGTTTCATACACAATGCCACTTACACGAAAAGCGACTGCAAGCGAACGCAATCGTGAGATCGATGACGAGACATGTCAAGACATGCACGCCGGCAACGACGCCCGAGCTCCGTCCCCGGGGGACGATCGTCTTTTAGTATTCCTAGAAGCCTTCGCCAAAGCACAGGCGGAATCAAACAGACAGCTTTTGGAGTGTTTCGCCGCGCAGTCTTTCCGAGCGTCTGATCATCATGCTCACAGGAGCACGGAGTCACCGGTTGTTAAT
>NC_052104.1:938387-954578 GCF_012273895.1 Zerene cesonia
GTTTAAATCTTTAGTAGTGAATAAACTATAGTGGATATTTGTGTTTTGTTCTTCATTTCTACACAAACTCCATTATAACTGTAAATACCGCTGAATTAAAATCTTATTCTGTTTTTCTGTTTCTTGAGTGTTGTCTACTCAGTTAATAATTATTATAATAATATAATTTTTTAGTTTATTTATTTTTTTATCTCAAGCGACATTTATTCTGTTATTTTATGACGTCGATTTTGTAACTTAATATTTAAGTAAAGGTTTATATTTTTACTTTAACATGCGAACGCGTTTAACCTTGAATGAAATTACTCTTGCTTTTACTTACATAAAAACGTCCCATTTCGTGTGTTTGTATGTATATAACTAATATTGAAATATCAATAACAATAAAATAACATTCAAAACCATCATTGCCTATCTTATTGCCCATGTATTAAATATCTACACTAAAACTGCCCCGTGCGTTTACTTCTGCATACACGATGTAATGGAGATCCATTTATTGAAGAGGGAAAGAAAAATTAGTTAAATAGATATTTAACTTATTTAAAAATAATTTTCCAATTCGGACCCGCAGTTCCTGGACTAAGCGCGTTCAAAATCTTCATTGAAACAAACTCACGCTAGAGTTATTGTGGAATAGATTTCAAACAAAACAATTCAGTGAATGTTCCTTTCAGCATCAATTTTAAGAGAATATTATATATGCATTAATTAGGACATACCGTACTTAGGTTGATTAATGAAAAAAATTATAATACTTTTGTCATTGTCTGCGAAAACAACGTGGCATTATTAAACGAATGTTATTTCACGCAAATATGTCGTTGTGCTCCAATGTATTTGATGTTTGTTTCGTGAAAATAAAACAGTTGCAAAAATTTGCACGGCCGGAACAATAAAAGTTTTAACAAAAACCTATTAGTATGTATGACAAGGATTTCCATAGTGTTTCATACAATATGATAGCAATGGACGGAAGCTTACATTTCATATAACCTGCTTTGTTTATTAAAATAATGAAAAATATATTTCAATACATTTTCATGTTATCACTAGAATCCTACCTTAATTAAACTAGTAAAGGCATTAAGACACAACTAGTTCTAACTGGGGATAACGAGTTCCAACGGAAAATAGTTTTTATTTGTTACGTCACTACATAGTATAAAACAAAGTCGCTTTCCCGGTCTCTCCCTATGCCCCTTATGTATGCTTAAAACTTCCCAACGGATTTTGATAGTTTTTTAAATAGATACAGGGATTCAAGAGGAAGGTTCATATCTATAATCTTTTATATATAAAATTCTCGTGTCACAATGTTAGTCTCTATACTCCTCCGAAACGGCTTGACCGATTCCTCTGAAATTTGGTAAGCATATTGGGTAGGTCTGAGAATCGGCTAACATCTATTTTTCATACCACTAAACGATAAGAGTAAGGCAGAACAGCGTTTGCCGGGTGCAGCTAGTAACATATATAAAGCAACTCTGAATTTAACGCGTACGAAGCCGTGGGCAAACGCTAATATATATAGTAATATCATCATCAGCCCATATATGTTCCCGCTGCTCGGACACAGGCAATATATTAATATACAGTGGTATAATAGGGCTTTCATACATAACCCTGTAGCGTAAGCTGCTTTGAAATCTCTAAGCCTAACAAAATAATATCCGAAATATGTCAATTCACAACAACTGTGAGTAAAACGTGTGGGAAAAATCATTTTGATACAAACAACGCTTTTAATCCGACTATTTCATTTTATATTAACAACCTTTCGGCTGAGTGAATCGATTGTGATAAATCTTTTTTTGAAAACTGATGTTCCTATGTTTGATTTAATTCTTATAATTTGAACTAGTTTTTAAAGAATTATATTTATAATTTAATTTTATTTTATTTCAATCCGATCATGACCCTCTAATTTAGTTTAACACGTTACTATTTTAAATCAAGGAGTTAATAATATACGATAGGTCGCTCACTGAATTAACACACAATGCATTTCCGAATAAATCAATTGCTTTAACATTTCATTATACATAATTAAATATAAATATGGCAAAAAAAATAAAAACACTGAAATGATAGAATCAATTAAATTGTCTCCATTTTTAAACAAAGTATACGTAATTAAATTTATTTAATCCTGGTAATCTTAATCGGGTTTATTTAACGACTAAAATTAAGGACATTTAATCACATTTTTGTTAGCTTCACATGTATGTATTTGTATGTTACTAACTCCTTTAGACTCCTGTTATGATCCACTTTAAGCGCTCAGATTTATTTCGATCTATGCATACTTCGTCAACGATCGGTGAGAACTGTCTGTGGTTCAGATAAGTTCAGTCATTTGGTCATTTGGTTGAGTTTCTTGTCGGCTCTTCTTAGTAGAAACTGCTTTTCGCACCGGTGGTGAATGTTAAAACTGTATTATGACGATTCAAAAGTGCTTTTATGGGAAATCTGATTTTGTATTTGAGTTTGTTTGCGTATTCTAAAGACGACAAGAAGCCATGGATATATATTTCCCATGCATTCATTATCTAGACTCCGCCCGGATATCAAGATTCCTGTTTTATCCCAAGCATTTAATCGGGATATAAAGTATACTAACGCCCAATTCTTCTCATACCCTGCCTGTATAACAAATTTCATCAAAATCCGTAGCGTAGTTTCAGCGTGATTGACGGACAAACATCAAACTTTCACATTTATAATATTAGTTAGACATATAGTGTGATAGTGTAATTTATATAGAAGCCCTAAACTAATTCATTTTAACACAAATTTTAAATGAAGTCCCATTAAACTCTTTGGCACTGACGAAGTTATTTGTTAAACCGTATGCAATGAATGAATTTATTAGTTTAGAAATCCGGAAATCCAGAATTTCAATTACGGAGTTAGGAACTTTACCTTTTCATAAAATTAGTAAAATATTTAAGTCCAGTGACCCCTGGTGGGGTATGGGGCAGTTGATATCACCTGTTTCACTAATAGATTTCCTTATGGACAAGAAGGTGATCAGTCTTCTGTGTCCTGCCAGTCCGAGCGATTTTATGGGTAATTCCCTACCGGGAATGGAACCCAGGACTCTTCGGTTCTACATTCACGTTTTATATTGGAGGCGGTCCATACTAGTATACTACAAAAATATCATAAAATGTTCAACGAATGTTAAATACTGGCAATGAAATAAACATTGCAGCAGAAAATAATTTGCTTGTGTAAACTGAATAATAAAAACATAGTTACAATAATTTGAAAATCAGTACATATTGCCAAATTATGGCCAAATATGATAATTATGTGCACGGAACGTAAAGCATTTACTGTGTTATGACAATTACTTTGGAATTTTTTATTTAGTGTGCTATATTAAATTATTAAACACTTATGAATTGGATTTTATTAGGCGCGTAGCTACCCTACTGATACTGATGCCAATCTTTTAATAACTGTTTTTTAAATTTCTTTATTTCATATGGCGTGTAATAGGCGTCTTAGAGAATATTATGATAATACTACCTATGAACCGCTGCGTCACTTGGGGTACCCGGGTGAAAAGTGGTCTATGTGCTAATCCGGCCTATAATCTACATATCTACCAAATTTTATACAGATACAATTACCTGTTTTCGCGTGAATGTAACAAACATCCATACATTTATCCATTCATCCTTACTTAGAAACTTTTACGTTTATAATTAGTAAGATTTATGAAGAGACTAACGGCCCGTCCCTACTTCACCAGTGGCAATTTTTTCTCTCCATTAGAATCTTTCTTGGGCCTTAAAAAAATAAAAAAAAAATTGCCGAATTGGTCACGCCGTTTCGAGATCTACGCTTAGCAACACATTTGGCGATTTATTTTTAATTGTATGGATAAGTTAGGAGAATTTATTTCTATAGATAAGTTAGGAGAAAGGTTCTATTATAGCTTATTTTAAAACACTATCATTAATTGAAAATATCCCTCGAACTATATTATACTAGCGGGCCGCGTTGGCTTCGTCTGTGTTGTTGTTGTGGATCACATTCATAACCAGCGGTGATAGAATTTTCGAAGTCTTTCCAAAACTTCCTGAGATTAGCGCGTTCTATTAAACTATCGCTCTATATATCAGCTTTATCTTATTCGTAGGTATAGACATGAACATAAGAGAGTCTTTATAAATATGTAGGTAGACATTCAACATTGTTATATCAAATCTATGACCATCGCAATAAAATATTTTATTTATTTACACGTCATTAAACTCCAACAAATCAATTGTAAATAATAAACGATTGGCAGTAAATATTGTTGATATATTGGTTCAAATACGCAACAATGCGCGCGCGCAGTCACGGCTAAAGTTCAATTAGTGTTATGCTATGAGAGGCCGCGCGCGCATCTGTACTGATTCGTGTAATTAGTGTTCTGATTGTGTTTTGTTTGTGGAAATAGTGTTTTGTTTAGTTCTCGTATTGTAGAGAAAGGTTTTTGGAGTAGCGTTATACGATTCAGGTATTGGTCTGGTTTTATCACATACCAAATAACATGATAGTAAACGATGTTAAATCATCTGTGATAGTTCTGTGTGATAGTTTATTTTAAGGAGAGACGATCTGATCTAGATTATATTTAACCGATTTCAAAAGTAGAAAGGTAGGTTCGACTAGTATAGAATATGTGATATTATGTTTATGCTTTTCTTGTTATAGCATAGATGCAAAGAAGGTCTGTTTAATGAGCTTCGATTTGTATTTTTTTTTTTTCACTTTTAATAAGTGTAGTTAGTATTATTAGTATATAATAGTGTAATAAATAAATATCACTATAGAAGATACTCATTCTTATTATTATAAATGCACTAGTTTAAGAGAAAAAATACGATTATCAGTTTTTGGAAGTAAGCCTATGTTAAAAGAATGGATGCATTATAATAGGGCTGTAGTAAAAAATTGTATGACCATTCTTGGTCTCCGATAGGTCTCCATTGGTGTATAATAGAGGGATCTCATTATACTGGCTGATACTCAGTTTAGCCTCAGTGAACTATAAATAAATAATAGCAAACAAATCCTACTAATATTATAAATGCGAAAGTTTGTAAGGATGTGTGTGTGTTTGTTGCTCTTTCACGCAAAAATTACTGAACCGAATTCAATAAAATTTGGTACGTAGACAGCTGGTCAGCTGGAATAACATAGAGGCAATTTTTTATCTCGATATTCCTACGGGATACGGACTTACGCGGGTAAAACCGCAGGGCGCAGCTAGTTAAAGATAATTTGCTTATATGTCTTAGTGCATCTGGTAGATCGAGTTATGTTAAGAGATCGCAACTGCACACGAACATTTGTAGGTAAGGTCTCTGCAAATATGTACATAAATATATATAATATAAATAATTGGAATCTCGGAATCGGCTCCAACGATTTTCATGAAATTTAGTATGTAGGGGGTTTCGGGGGCGATAAATCGATCTAGCTAGGAATCTTTATTAGAAAATGTCATATTCGTGTTTTATCGACTTAAACTTAGCGACTCTTCCTGACATCTATTGGCGAATAATAATACTAATACAATTTTTTGGCGAATAATTAAAGTTCCAGCAGATGGCGTTGTTAAGTAACGAAGTCAATGAGTGTTTGCTTTGAGGTTAGACTAATTGTTTATATTGTTTTGTGTCTTCTTAATGCACTTGTTCACTTAAAAATGCCTAAACGATCTTGGATAAAACGCTTATAAACAATCTAACTTCATGAAGTTAAACCGAGCAAAGCTCGGTCATCCAGGTACTTATTATTTAACAACAATTGAACCGACTTCAAAATCACACAAAATCGAAAAATTAATATAATTGTACGTGTATTAACTTATTTTACTATTAGCGATACCTACTTGTTTGTTATTTGAAGTCACTTCTAGCTCGGCTTTCACTATGAATTGGTTGTTTTTTCCTCGATTTTCCCCCTTAGTTTCCATCAACTTGGATAGGATCACCTCTAGAGTATGCTCTTTCGATCGAAATAAAAATTTCTTTAATCAGTTCACATTTGCCAAAAATATGGTCTAATAAAAAAAAAAATATACAAATACAGACGTTCATAGAACCTCCTCCTTTTTATTTTTGAATTGCAGACGGAAATGTAGAATAGCATAATGTATTCGTAAATCTTCGTGCAGAATAAGGCAAATGATAAGCACAATCATTACGTAAACAAGTATCCTTTCGAAATAGCATTAATGAAGATTTACCTGATAATTCGAGATGTCTTATCTTAAGCCGAATAAAGCCGAAAACCTCTATTTCAAAGGAACGTGTCTTTTGGAATATCAAATTTGAAATATGATTTGTTTTTATGACATAAATACTTTTTTAAATTGTACCTTTATAATCTGTGTTATTGAATATAACAAAAACATAATTAACATTTCTTCATTAAAACTTGTGGCTAAGTTCAATGGACGCAGCATTGTTGGCAAACAAAATATACTGTGGAAACTATGAACAATAGATAATTTTTCCAACAACCAACCATTATACGATAAAAAAAGTTATAGAATCTCAATTTATTTATGTTTTTACAATTTAAATATGGTTATAGAAACTGCTAGAATGAATAACGATCTATTTGCGTTAAGACATTGATTAATTATGTATTACTCCTAGCTTTCAAAAATAATATCACAATTTGTACTTAGGTGATGCTTTGGTTTGTTTAATAATTGCAATTTAAGACCGTATATAATAAATTCATGTTCATTAGCATTTTTATTATAAAATTAACAAAAAATATATATCTTTAATGCTCTTAAATAAATAATTATCATTAGCAGACAATAAACTGTCAGCGAACAAAATACATAAGAATACATAAAGACAAGAAAATAACTTTATAATTATGATTATTTTATGGGAAAAAATTTTAAAGGTTACCTGGCAGAGATCACTTAAAAGCGATAAGCCCGCCTATTTAACCTTTAATTGTTTCTTTCCTTTCTTGTTTTCTTCATCGTTTGTTTATCTTTCTCATTTATATGTTTTATAAATAAAGTGTATTGTATTGTATTAAATATGTTCCATTTTCAAACTTGGCTTAAAATATTATAGACATAATTTTCTTCATAGTTCTACAGACGGTTCGTTAGTTATCATCATTATAGCTTATATTGTTTATGTAACGATGTCAATCAGCTCAAGGTCACTAGCAAGATCTAATACTAAGACCTAACATTGTATACAGCTCTGAATTATGCAATTTGTATATAAATTATTTTGTTAAGGATGACTTTGAGTTTGAAGCACGCACACATATACGATCACTGTTCACAGGATCACGCACACATTCGTACGTATTATATTCATGAATAAGCATACGTGATTTGCTAAAAATATATTGATAAATTAAAAATAAAACACTCTTCAATTATTGTGTTGTTTGATTAAAATTTTAACGGAAAATACGATGATTGAGCGTATAATTACATGGTTATTAAACGTTAAAACAAAGTTTTAGAGGTCTCTTTGTTATATTTTTTATACCTCATCACATTTATGTATTAAGTTTGCATCTTAACTCACTCACTATCAAATTAACATATATATATTGAAGCATATGGTACATTTTGTTGTACGTATAATGAAATAAAATAGTTACATTTAAATATTCTTAATAAATGCAGAATATTAAAGAGTTCTCAGAGAATAAAATTTGCATTTACAAGTTTCGTTAAATAAGTTCTTAGTGTAGCACCAACTTATAATAAGTCTGCACAAATATTTGTTTCTTTTCATTATCTTATATATATATATAAAAGAAAGTGGTGTTAGTTACACTATATTTAACTCAAGAACGGCTTAACCGATTTGACTGAAAATTTGCGCAGAGGTAGCTTAGAAGGGACGGGACGAGGAGGGACATAGGATATAAAAAATATCTTTATCCCGGAAATCCAACGGGAACAAATGAGGAAAACTTATCTTTCCTGTGACTATGCGGGCAAAGCCACGGGCGGAAAGCTAGTCAGTAAATGAAATAAATGCTAACTATTCAATATTTTGAATGAAAATTTATTTGTACATTAGTTTTGTAGTCATGAGGAAGACTTTTTTAAGGAAGAAACAGTTGAGAAAAATTATTACAGCTTTTCTGCTGTGAGATAAACTAGCGGTTCGCCCCGGCTTCGCTAATGGTACATATATAGCAATCAGCGATCACGTACAAACAAGCAACCGTTACGTAAAAGTACTTTTAAATTTGGTCCAGTATTTCCTGAGGGAAATACAAATAAATAAACAATTTTCGGAATCTATTATAGATCAGAGTCATAGCTATCGGTCAACAATTGAGATACTAGTATCATTAAGTTTCTTTATCTAAAGGTCATTATTATATGTTTGTTTGTATAACAAAGATTACAGATAACATTGTATAGTTATCATCGTTATCAACTCATTCATGTCCCAATGCAAAGTTCACAATCACACGATCCACCTATGAGGGTTCAGGCCACAATCCACTACGCTGTCCAAGCACGGCTTGGCAGATGTCACATGTCGATCTTTGAATTCCTACATTTTCCTCATGATGTTTTCCTTCTTTATTTCAAAAAGGGATACAGAGGGATAATGCGCAGATAAATTTAAGAAATAATTTCTGTTCTGTACGCTCGTCTGGTATCAAAGTATTAAATTTTAGTCTGAGATCCTCATGACTGTCTAGTAAAATTTACGTACAATTTAATAATTTGATTGTTCTGATCTACAAATAACTGGTTGTCTATCTTAACTAACGAAATAGATGCATCGATATTGATGTAACTGTGACTGGGTGATTACTAATCTAAGTCATTTACTTCTTGTATATTTTGCGTATCGCAAAATGCCCTAGGCGACTGTAAAATATGACCCTAAACTTTATTTATATTATTTGAACTAATATAAAAGTGTAATAGTATTACTTTATAAGTATTAGTTAATATAGATTGAAAAATGTGAATATTTAAATACAAACACATAAAACAATATGAAGATAAAAATATATTTGAGGAAACTTATTTTCGGAACTCAATTACGAATGGCATGAATGTGAACATGATTTATGATTATATTTTTCACACGGCATTTGTTCGACTCCCACAGTTTTTTTTTTGTTTGTAGCAATAAATTATTAATTTTCATTTAATATTATTAGACTATTATATATTTTCTTCGCATACGAGTAATTTGATAAATTTTAATGCGGCATTGTATCAATCAGTTAGTTTATCACCTTAGAAGAAAACCAGTTTTAGATTTACTCTAAAACAATGATGCATAACTATAAAAACATCTTAGCACGATAACTACTGCATATAAAATTAGTCACTCTAAC
This sequence comes from Zerene cesonia, assembly GCF_012273895.1. Taxonomy (NCBI): domain Eukaryota; kingdom Metazoa; phylum Arthropoda; class Insecta; order Lepidoptera; family Pieridae; genus Zerene; species Zerene cesonia. The sequence continues at coordinate 947,763 of NC_052104.1, forward strand.
TAATTATTTTCAATATAAAATATCATTCACATTCCTAAGGTCAAGTGCAACACAGAACTTAACTGAACCAAATAGGAACAATTTTATATCAAACACGAAAATAATCACGCTATACGGTTAAAAACCCATGGAGGTATCGACTAATAAAAAAAAAAACTGCATTTGAATTGAGAACCCTCGACTTTGGAATCGCCTGTTAAAAAAAAAATACACCCGCAAATGAAAAGCTCCTAATGTCTATTAAAAAGTATCTTTAAAAGGCAACGTGGCTAAAAATAAAGCGCCGTTTACAAAGGATCCACAGCGTGGGCGGTAGTTTGTTAGAGAATAAGGTAGGTCGAGATGAGTTCCATCAATGTAATTGAAACTAATGAAGATGTAGGTGCAAGTGGGTTAGTGCTGTTTGAACTGGGTCAGTGGGCTGTGCATTTTGGTGGCCTTTCTAGGTTTACAATGTGGCGTTTCTTTGGTTTTGTGAAAAGTTAAGTCGTCCATAGAAAAGATACATTGAGGGTTGCATTTCTCATTTTTATAGGGGCAGAGGGGTAGCTTAACTTCAAGTTTGTCTTCACGCTTTATTTACTAATTTACTACTTTCTACTACATTTTAAATTATTAGAAGTTTGTGTTTAATTCTCAATCTGTCAATTAATTATATCTCATGTTATTTCTCCGCTATCTGTATCCAATCACAAGTCATCTTGTTTCATAAACTTGTTTAAGACCGCTAGTCATCAATAAAGATGAGCATTATTATTGATGACTAGCGGTCCGCCTCGGCTTCGCCCGTGGTACATATATAGCCTCAATTTACGGACTATCTAGTACTGAAATAATTTTTCAAATTGGATCAGCAGTTCTTGAGATTAGCGCGTTCAAACAAACAAACTCTTCAGCTTTATAATATTAGTATAGATTTTCAATGTTTTTTTAAGGTAATGTAACATCACTTTCATAGACAGCTATATATATATTTTACTACAATTACAGCACAATGGCTGAAATAAGCAAGCACTTGTTCGAGAGCGCCTGCAGCGATCTGCACTGCAGCGTGATCCTTCATCCTTGGGACAGAAGTTGCTGGTCTTCGTCCATACAAACATATAAAGATTCGTTGATTGGCAGCGCTCGATTCTACGCACTTATACATTTGGTAATTATACCCACATTTTAACACGATTGTTTTAGCTGTATCGGTTGTTAATAGACTCTTTAGACTCGATTTTTACACTGTAAGCCAGATTTATTTAAAACTGTGTACACTTAAAAACTCGTGTCAGTAAATAATATTTTCATGAGTTTATCTTATTATTCAAAATTAATAATAACAAATAATAAAATAAAAAAAATCATAATTATACTATGCAATTGCGTGCATTCCTAGATTTAAAATTATTTATTAATATATTATATATACAGTCACTTTGTAATTAAATCGTGTTTGTTGTGTAAATTAAACATGTAAAAATAATTAATGAGTATCTGAATTATTTTATATACTACTAGCTGCGCCCCGCGGTTTCACCCGTGTAAGGAAGTATCCCGTAGGATAACGGGATAAAAAGTTATATATATGTTATTCCAGTAATCCAGCTGTCTACGTACCAAATTTCATTGCAATTGTATCAGTAGTTTTTGCGTGAAAGAGCAACAAACACACACATCCTTACAAACTTTCGCATTTATAATATTAGTAGGATAGGATAGTAGAATAGGATTTCAACATGTATAATTTAACATTTCAACATTTCAGCATAATTGTTTAAAAAAAAAACAATTTTATGTTTATTTATTTTTTCTTTTAATACAAATGCATAACATACATCCTTAACAGAAACCTAGGCATGGAATATTAAATAATGTTCAGCACCCCTACAGATTCTGTTGTTAAACTATTTACATAGTTCAATGGAAAAGTTACATTAAATTCGATGAAATATACAGCACATATTGAATAGATTATACAATTTCCATAAAAATAGGTCAACCCAATTGATATTAATTTATTGAATTAGGCTGTCTGATGTTCGTCTTATTGATATCAGTACGAATTACGTATAAATATACTGAAATTACGAAGGCAATTTGTAAAATTATCCCAATGGATAACTGAATTTATGAGCTAGATAATAGGGATTATTTTTCCTAGAAACGTGTTAATATAAAACGATTGTAAGCACTATAAGCATACAAAAAGGTTACTAGTAAGGTTAGGTTCAGGTTATAAGATAAAGGAGCGTACAGAGTAATTAAACAAGACAGAGGAAAAGGTGCATGGCGCTTTTAAAGAGGTCTTAGCTCAGTAATAATGTTTTTTGGATGGAAACATCTTAGCACGTATCATGACAGAGTCCATGAGACCCTGGTGCTGATATTCTGCCAACTCCACTTGAGAGCAGAAGAACAAAAGGAACAAAAAAAACTGTTCTAATTGATTGAGATAAATCGTACTAATATTATAAATGCGAAAGTTTGTAAGGATGTGTGTGTGTTTGTTACTCTTTCACGCAAAAAGTACTGAACCGATTGCAATGAAATTTGGTACGTACACAGCTGGAGAACCGGAATCAATTTTTTATCCCGATGAAAGTGAAACCGCGGGGCGCAGCTAGTGTTAAGTATTATTAAAAAAATGTATATAATTTGATTGGATAATTTTCAGGCACAAAACTTAATACGCGGTAAGAAGATACTCCAAAAAGAAGAACTTAAGAAAGCCCTTGAATACTACCTCAGGTCCACTCTCCTAGGAACCCTAATTAGCGGGACCTGTGTCTCACTTGGCTGTTTACTTAGGTAAGCTGCAATATATCCTTTACTTGATTGTTAGAGCCTGAGAAGTCAAAGTTATTGATAACTAGCTGCGCCCCGCGGTTTCACCCGCGTAAGTCTGTATCCCCTTAGAATATTGGGATAAAAAGTTGCCTATATGAAATTCCAGTTGTCCAATTATCTACGTACCAAATTTCATTGCAATCGGTTCAGTAGTTTTTGCGTGAAAGAGCAACAAACACACACACATCCTTACAAACTTTCGCATTTATAATATTAGTAGGATAGGATGTACGATAGATAGATGTTTGTTACTCTTTCACGTCAAAATAGCTTATCGTATCTGTATGAAATTTGATACAAAGGTAGATTATAGTCTAAGTTAGCACTTAGATACTTTTTACTCGGGTAACACACGGTAAGGCTGCGGGTTTGAGCAAGTAATAAAATATAAACTATTAGCTAAAATTTGGAAACACGAGTTAAATATAATTGATAAGGGCGAAAAAAAACAGTTTCATTTTTAATTATTTATATTTATATTTGATATAATTTATCGTCGAGAAAAAAATGCGATATTTTAACGTAGGTCTCAGTGTTACAAAGCAAAGGTCGACATTAAATAAAAGACACGAATTCTTCATCTTAAGTTTAGTAAAAAAAAAATATATATATATATATTTTTTAATTTTTAGTTTTATATCATTGAAATGCTTTATAAATCAGAAATTTTGAGAGAATCGAAAAAATTTGATCACGAGGCGGGATTCGAACCCGCGATTTTTGCCAAACCGTAGTAGGTAGCAACGCTTTTTCTATTCTTTCAAAATTTCTGAAAAATATTTTTGTTAAATTCTTCTTATGTAACAATAAGTTATAAAGATCGAATATAAATAAATAAGCAATGAGCTCTGAAAATGTTATGATGCCTAACAATTTTTACATGATAAAATTGTTAGTATAAATACACATCTTTGCTACGGTTTGGCAAATAGACGCGGGTTCGAATCCCGCCTCGTGATGAAATTTTTTCTATTCTTTAAAAAGTTCTCAAATATACTGTATTTAACAATATATTAAAATACTATACATAAATAAGAAATCTTCATTAAACTACAGTGCGTTTGTTCATAATTTTCTTTTCAGATTACTATTGGGCAAACAATTTACGTATTACACGTACTTGATGATTCCCAATATGATTAATGGATTATTTATATTATTAGAACCCCCTTCGCGAAGAGGCCTCGTTATCAACTTGTTCACTAATTTGGTACGTATTTTGAAGATGATTTTCCTCAAATCTTTACTTTACTCTTTACTTCCGTGCTTGGTTAATTTTTGAAATGTTTTCAGTAATTAGAATAGGATCTTTTTATAATTTAAAGCTGTTTTATATTTCGCAATTACCGTTTCGATCGACCGTTTTTTATGTCTCGGCAATGGAGCTGGTGGGTCGCCTGATGGTATGCGTTACCGCCGCCCATGAACATTTGGACAGTTACAGATCTTACGCCTCTCCGAATGGATTGCTGACTTTAAAACGGAAAGGGAAAAGATTAGGATGGGTAAGGAATAGGATGTGGGCGTTATAATTTTGGATTTAACTTCAATTAAATAAGTGCAGCCAATATTGCTTGATTCTGAAAATGGACACGTTTTCAGTAAATCTTATTTTGAAAACGGAAAAACAGGGCTAATTATGAACTTAGTTATTTTGTGAATTCGATAGCTTCATCATTTTATGTTGGTTAATAAATGTAAGTATTTTATGTAATAGCTGCGCCCCGCGGATTTAACCGCGTAAGTCTGTATCCCGTAAGAATATCGGGATAAAAGTTGCCTATATGTTATTTCAGCTGTCCAGCTGTCTACGTACTTAATTTCATTGCAATCGGTTTAGTAGTTTTTGCGTGAAACAGCAACAAATGCTCGCAAACACATCCTTACAAACTTTCGCATTTATAATATTAGTAGGATATACTTATTTATATTGATGATTAATTTTTAAAGGTGATTGAATATTGGTTACAATCATTGCATCGTTCAGGATATTTGGCGATGACAAAATGGAAGCAAACTTTTCTGTTCATGCTGGGTAGTTCTCTTCTCTTCTATCTTATGCGGTTAGAGGGAGACAAGGAGAAGAGAACACCCTTATTATGGTAAGAAACTTAATAATATATAGACATTATATACTTCGTGGTACATATAAAATCTGAGCATTCTTTTATGGTTTCTACTACAGACTAAAAATAAACTTAGTGTTTTTAAAAATTTTTTCAAGAAAAGACATCATTACAATAGAAACCCTTAATGTAGCGAGTCCGTCTCGAGCTTGCCCGATTCTTATTATTTACTGTGTAGGTCCTGATGGTTAATGGTTTGGCGTATGCCATATAAAATAAATGAATTAAATAATGAAAAATAAAGCATGCCTAGAGAGATGATCATTTTACATATAATAAACATATTTTAAATAAGATTTGTGTTTTTAGCATTGACATTGTGTATTCCAGGCTATTTACACCGGAGAAAGTGCGAAGAAAAACGGATGATTCCAAAAACGTTTGTCCCCACAATGGACCCTGTTTGCAATATATATTAAAGGTATGGATATTGTGTGAAGGGCTATTAGAGGCCTGTTTCCTTGTTCTTACTCTTTCCATGTCTTCTTTCCAGTTCTTTTCTACACTTCAAGCTTTTGCCCTCAGCTTCGCACGCGTTAAATTCAGAGTAGTTTTCCTCCTGTTAAATAAGGATACATAGACAGATTCATCAGGAAGGCCTGATGAATCTCTCTATGTATTTAAAAAATCAGTTGTGTAGTTTACAAATCTAAGCATACATGTATAGACGCGGGAAGCGACTTTGCTTTTTACATGTAGTGATTTTTATATGTTATCTTAACATTCTTAAACCTTTAAAATTAACATTGGATATTTAACATATGTTTTGATTCCAGGGTACGTCAATTTACTTCGGTGCTGGTTTAGCGTTAACGATGGCTAAGACTATTCTACCCAGGCTCAGAAACCCATTGAAGGTTCTTTCAAACATACGCGGGAGACACTTCAGTATGGCGCTGTTCTTCGGAAGCTATATCGGTATCTATAGAGTACGATACTATTCTCTTATAAGCTGAACTTTATGTACAATGAAAGAACACTTTTGATTTTTCTTCTACTAGAGACCATAAATCTAGATTATGCCAGTAATTCATATCTATTCTTAAGGCACAGATAATATAATACTACACTTCAAGGGGACTTAAGGGAACATGAAATAAATATGTCTTAACTGTCACTAGCAAAAAAATAAACTACCAAATATATGTTATACTTTTTTAGTACTATAATATGAGCATCTTATGATATTTAATATTATTACGTGTGTATTATTACTGAGAAGCTTGCGGCAATATTTCAATACAATATATAATTGTACTTAATCATTATATGATCGTAACCAAACAATAAATAAATAAAATTTCTATGCGTAATATCCCACATTTTAAGTAAAGAATAAGTATATCGTCGTCTATTAAAATGATATTAAAGCAATATTTCCTTAAAAATACATTTTGAGAGGCTGCTATCGCGTGAAATATATTTATGAGGTCCTAAGAGACAGTACATTACAGTGCACATGTGGTCTTGTACAAAATAATATCGTAGTAAGCTTACAGCGGGGACTTTTGATGTAATATGCCATTACTACACCGTTTTCCTAATTATTCCGTGTCTATGATAAGCCTCGTAACATTTTGTAACGACTCTGTTTAATTTATACTAGACTTCAATGTAAATAATTAGGAACTCAAAATGAGAGTTATTTTAAATTTGTGAGGCTAGCTTTTCGCCCCCGGCTAGCTAGCTAGCTAGCTTTTCCCGTTTAGTGAAAGTAAAGAGGCCATTATCACTTACATTTATGAGTGGAGTATTAGTAACAAACTGGAATTTAATTTAGCGAAATGCGTTGTCATGACCTTCGGTCGAATGAGACACCCGATAAATTTTGATTACAAGATTAAAAATGCGTCCA
>NC_052104.1:955578-1018883 GCF_012273895.1 Zerene cesonia
AAGTGAGCTGTTATATAATGTAAAAATTGATAATTAATGTTATTGGTGTAAAACCGTTTTAATTATTATAAATAAATAAATAAAATCACGATTTTTCGACATAGATCTTGTTCCTGTTGGATTTATGGATTTTAAACCACCTTTCCGTTCTCCGACCTCAACCTATCTCCTTATCAGTTCAATAATTTTATCCAAATCGGTTTACTGGCTTAGACGTTAAAGTGATACAAACAGACAGATGTATTGTCGCATTTATAATAACAATAGATTGTACAAGTGTTCTTATTGTTTTTTTTTATAATTTCTAATTCGAAGTATTGTATATTAATTTAATACAATGGATTACTTTGAAATTGCGAAAGAAAAAAAAATAACGGGTGTAAATTAAAAAAAAAAATGCCAACTAACAAGAATTTAAATTTACACGTGTCTCAGTAATAAATAAGATTTTCTTAGTTAAATATGTAGGATTATACTTGGAAACATTTATTTCCTCAATCTACAATGTACGTAAGAATTTTACTATAACGCCATTATTTTATGTAAAATAAATAACATGTTTCTTATCCATTGCAGGCTGTCATATGCTACTTGTGCCGTAGGCGTGGTTATGACTCGGCAATGTATGCGTTACCAGCTGGGTACATCGCAGGCTTGGCATTTCTTTTCAAGCCAAACCTCGGATTTGCGATCGCGGCACTAACGGGAGCGTTCAAGGTACCAATTACTGAGTTTATAATCTGTATTTTATATTTCACATTTATTTATTGATATATATATTTAAAAGTTTAAATGTAGATAATAATAACAATATGGTTCATAGTCTCCACTTGACCACGCTCGCTGTAAAGTGTTCGAAAAGTCGGGTTAATAATAAAATGAATAAATCGCGTTTAAAATCCGTTAAAAAGTTTTTAATTTCTAAATATAACATGGTTGACAACTTTTTAACATGGTTGACATTCAACCCAGAGAGGTCAGTTTGAGTTTTAGATATGTCTTGTTTATTTTATAAATTCGCTTTCAATATACACTACCAGTGGCGTAGCTTAGGTAGAGGGGGAGGGGGGACCATGCCGCCGGGCGTTTTCTCCACTCCCAATATTTTACGATCAACAATAATACAAAAAAAAAAAACTCAAAAATATAGGAATTACATAGCGCCAACAAACATTTCATATATTATTCGTTTTTAATAGCATTTTGTTTTAAATTCAGATCTATTCCACAACACTTTACGAAAAGAAGATCTTACCAGAGAATGTACCCCTGCCCCTCATACTGTACTGCGTCTGTCAAGGGATCCTGTTCCACACACGCTTCATGCACCCCGAAGTGTGTCCCAGTTACGTCATAAACCTTATTAAGAGCGTCAGTAATGGAAGGTAAGCTCAAAATTTAGTAGCAGCACAGCTTAAAGTGAATACAGTAGTATAACTCCGTAGTTAAAGCAGAAAACTTCTAGAAAATGTCGCGGGTGTTTTTTTATATCATAGCGGGCAACTGAGCTGGTGGTTCGCCTGATGGTAAACGATTACCGCCGCCCATGAACATTCGCAGAGGCTCAGACCTCTGATAATGTGTTGCCCGCTTTAAACGGATAAGAGATAAGGAAGGGATTGATGACTGGAAATAAAGAATGGACTGGGAAGGGCTAGGAGAAGTAAATAGGCCTGTCACAGTTCAATAATTAATAGTCGATAATACAGTAATGATTACATAGACAGTAAAAACCTTAGCGACCGCCCCTTTATAATGTCCCGAGCTGCTAACAACCGAAAAAGCTGATAAAAAGCCAACAAAACAGAAGTGGGTAACAGTGATCTCTTCATTACAATCTAGTCAGAAAAGCGAAGCAAAACGAAGCACTACCAGTTCGGCTATTATTTAATATTTCATCATTATGCCCACCTATGGACAAACGGCATTGTTCTTATAATTAAGCTCTTCGCCCGTGGTATAAATATAGCCTATGATACTTAGAAGTTGCTGTTTTCTAATGGTGAAAGAATGTGTGAAAACCGTTCAGGTTTAGATGAGTTTCTTTCCTAAAAACGTTACAAAAATACAAAAATATGAAAATGTTAAAGGTTCTCCTTTATGATAGTAGTATATTTACTTAAAAATTAATTGTTTCAGATCTGAAATTCTCTACAGAAATATGTTAGAAGCAGTCAAGAGAGCATCCTTATGAAAGTGATTTAACCTTAAGGTTTAGGTGACTGGCTTTACTTTAATGGTGTAATTAGAATAATATTAGAAATTATAATTAAAGGTGCTGATCAAAGATAAATATATTGCGTTAATGTGAATATATTTCATTTGTGAAATTGGAGTATATTATATATTCGAATGTTAAAGGTACAGATATGCAAATGTAATTAAAGTATATGATGTAAGTGATGAAGTAACAGGATTTAGATGGTATAAAGTAGATACAATATGGGGTAAATTATAAATTGTTTTCTGATATTAAAGATGAGGAAAGGTTTGACGATGGGAACAAAGGAATAGGCTGGGAACGGTGAGAATACTGATCTCCGGTTGCCCCAATCACCGATCGAAACTCAGTAGCATGCTGTTATTTCTCGCTGATCTTCTAAGATACCATTCCCAGTTCGAGCTGGCCCAATTCGCGCCAGATCGTGCTCAATCCTTCACTTAATTTATTTATTCAATAAGACTTTGTACTAAGCACTTAACAATTGTTATAACTATATAAGTTTTACCATTTTCGACGGGTTCGGAGAGCTTTCTACAGCCGGCAAGAAACTCTCTCGTTGCTCTTTAAAAATCGTGTTATTGGATATAATATGTATAACATAACTAGCAAACCCCGCGAACTCCGTTTCGCCACCAGATGGCTTCGTTTTTCCCGCTTTTCTGTTGAAATTTTTCCGGAATTTTCTTTGCTCTAAACCTCACGACGCCCAAGACCTTTCCAACGAATGCAAAACCGTGGAAATCGGTTCGTGCGTTCTGGAGTTATAGCGTCAGGAAGGAAAACCCGACTTATTTTTATATAGTAGAATAATGATGCCAAAGAAATGTCTTGTGGTTTCTAAGCGACAGAATCGATGAGTATGTTTATTTATTATACACGAGTTGCTCGTACCGGCTTTGGTGTAGTAAGTTTGTAAATTTTCAAATGTTTAATTACCGTCATAACAGTGGTGTAAGTGTTTTTGAATATCATAATAAGCAGCGGTTTCCTCACGATGTTTTCCTTCACCATTTCGAGCAGTGGCAATGTTAATAGTGTGCAGATATATTGAGAAACTGATTTATTTCTGGTTTCACGCACGGTCGCGAGCCCCTGACTTTTAGCTGTTATGTCCGAAGACCTAGCCACTGATCTACTGTAGCCAAACACCATACTTGCATTTGCCCTTGCTTGGAATTCTATATTAGTCTTTATTATTTTTTATTTATTTATTCATAACATTATAATTAGACGACCCACTTATACAGTTTTTTCGATTTAATGTATTTATGGAATTAACAGATGCCTCGATTAATAGGGTTTTTAATGATTTTTTACATTAAAATGACATGTCCTTTGTTAATTTATTCTTGATTTACTAAATAGACAGTCAATTATGTTGACGTTATTAAATGTTATATTTTTAGTTCGATATTATTACTGTTGGTAATATTAAATATAATCATTTTTATTAATTTAGTATTTTATTTACCAGTTTGGTACCTATATCAAAATATAAGGGTACATAAATTCCTATCCTGCTGAAAATTGGTGAAATTTCTTCACTCCGGTGGCTGGAAACATTAGCAATAGGCTATAGGTAAAAAAAAGGATTTCCCGATTTTCAAGGAAAAAGTAAGTTCTGTCTATAGTACTATGTTATCTGTGGTTTATTTGTATGGTTTAATTACCTCAGAACAAAGTTGCAGATCATGAATTTATCTTTAAAATGGTACGGATACTCATTTCTACAAAAAGGTGGCTCACCTTTGCCATTAGAGTTTAATTTACGTATCTAGATTGTGAATTTGGGGCCTTTTATTATACTTGGATTTCTCCCGTGTGGTCTCATTTGAATTACTTCTTTGGCAATTTGAAGGTAATTTAGTTTTTTGTTAAAAAAAAAATTACAAACAATTATTTTGAAACTTAGATAGCTATACACAGAAGTTAAATATAATTATGTAAGTAGTGTAGTAGTAATAAGGATTATTAATATATTTCTTCTTAAAAATAATCAGATGTTCTTTCTAAATAGTGGAAAGACTCGCATTTATTATTTGTATTTAAGTATTTTTTATTGTCAAATTTGGTTTATTAGAAATCATTCTCGTAGTCGATACTTGATGCTTGCCCCTTTTGGATGTGGCTCCTATAGGATTGATAATCATCACCTTTTTAACTCTATCGGCGCCTTTTGTCGCCCATTTGATGATTCCAGTATTGAAATTGCAGATGGATTCGCACTGAAAAAGTTATTCAAAGTGTTTTTATTGTTTCAGTATTCGTAAACATAATTACGATTAATATTCATTTAAAAAAATCACTCATTGTCGGTTTAGTAATCAGAAACGAATATATACAAAACGAAAAAAAAACTTTTTTATCTTTTCTTTCTAGTGTCTCAAAGTTTTGAATTGTGAGTCTAAACACGTGGTGTAAAAATAGCATTCAGAGGACATATCCAACGATGGAAGAATTTTTGAATTGATCAAGTAGTTCCTGAGATAAGCGTGTTTAAAAAAACAAACATGTTGTTAAGCTTAATTATTTATTAGTCTAGATATGGATTTACACGCTGATCACTATAATAAGGTATTGTATTGATAACATTTAATTCATATCCAATATGTAAACAATTCAGTCACAGTAGAAGTATTATACACAGAACACTAAACGAAGCATATTCCAATATCCTATCCTACTAATATTATAAATGCAAAAGTTTGTAAGGATGTATGTGTTTGTTACTCTTTCACGCAAAAACCGAACGGTTGGACCGGTTGCAATGAAATTTGGTACGTAGACAGCTGGACAACTGGAATAACATATAGGCATCTTACGGGATACGGACTTACGCGGGTGAAATCGCGGGGCGCAGCTAGTGACATCATAAAGCATAATACAAGGCCCATAATTACCTGCTCTTTATTATAAAAGTTGTTTTTATTTCCACCGCAGCCTGAGTAGATCCTTTCCTTGCATACTTGCCACAGCGGATCGTAGTACCAAACTGTTAGGGACCCAAAACAATATCCATAATCGAAAGTTAAACTGCACCAACGGGGTCGCTGACCTGAAACATTAGTATTGCTATTAAATGAAGTATTTATCTTTAACTAGAAATTAAAGACTTTTAACGGATTTTAAACGCGATTTATTCATTATATTATTAACCCGACGTTTCGAACACTACTGCGAGCGTGGTCACGGGAGATGTCTTTAACTATTTTTGTAGATAAATACTTTGAGTTTGTTTGTGTTTAAATTAGGTATACTTATTGTTTAAATACATTGTTATCTTTCTATGAATGAAATTTCATTACATTAGTATTTAGTAGCATAGCAATTTTTAAAATTAACTTGGCTTTCTAAAAGGTAAGGTAAGTTAAAGATAAAGCTACCGATATTTCCTATTATAAATGTGTCTAAATAAAACGCACGTCTCCCATTCGGTTCACTCAAGCAGGCCTGAAGACATTCTGAGCGAGAGTTGAATCTGTTGCCGTTTCCCTGACATCCACCCCAGAAGAACTTTGAGCAGTCCTTGGTAGAAGGATTGTAGAAGTACATTAGGATATCTCCTCGACATGGCCCAATATCTGGCTTTAGAAGGCATGTCTTATCGAGCACTAAAATCATAGTTTGATTCAAGACCACATTTCTATAGTAAAAGCTTATCAATTACTACCTAATGTCTGAGTAGTCCCGCGTAGTCAATATTAATTTTTATTATAAATCACACTTACATCTCCTATTTTATTTCCTTGGAGAATTTATTAAAATCCTTTCTTAGCGGATGCCTACATCATAGCGGCTATGGGCATACCAAATTCCAACCTGACCGGTTCTTTGGCGTTTTATACTTTATATTTTAATATTATCCTATAAGTTCTGGTTGCTAAATATCAATAATTACTATCCTACTCATTTTATAAAGGTAAAGGTTTACGAAGATGGATAAATAACTGATGCTTTTTCAAAAACACAGGTTTTTGATTTTGTATCATATTTTCTACAGAGATCATAGTTTTGATTAAAATATAAGCTACCTTTTACCCAAGTATTTCGCTAGTGAAGTTACGGATTCCAGCTGGATAGCAGATAATTTTATCTAGACTATTCTGAAGGACTTGAACTAAAACAACCTAAGACATATTATCACGGCGAAATAGAATATGATAATGAATTGTCTCCTCTTGTGACTGTCACTTTTCTTTTAGCACATCGAATGTGCTTATCGCTTATCTTTAAAACAAATGTATTACCTACATAGCTGTCAAATCTCACAATTCAACTACAAACTTCTAAACTACTTAAAAAGTTGCAAAAGTCTAGTCTTCACCTTGTGGATTATACGGAGTAACGCGGGAGACGGATTCCTTATACGTGTTGTATTTCTGCCTCTTGCTTAAAATACTCTCAATAAGAAACAACAAATAAAACTGCAGCTTCGGTACAACCATGTTTACAAGTAAATTGTTACATTTCCTCGATTTAAAACGATGTCGGTGAAAACAATGAAATTTCCGTGATTGAAACTGAAATTTTATTACGATCCGTATTGTATTGTTATTTTATGTTTATAGTAAATTTTGTGTGGAGCATTCGGTAGTATTTTTCTCTGATGTTTCGCTGAGGATATTGAACAACTTTGGAGTTCATAAAACGAGGCTATATTATCGTATTGTTCGTATTTCACTGTAATATAATATACTATATTGCCTGTATTTGTTATTTATTAGTATCTGTTGTTATTTATTAAAAACGCATATTCAAAAGAAGTGCCTAGAAGAATGAGATATTTCACCGCGGTATAACGTATCCTAAATCACTCGCCAACCTTATGTCTTCAGACACAATTTTTTTGTGAAATTAAAGAATATGATAATATGTATGTAGTAGAATATAGGCTAAAACTAAACAATAACACTAAAAGATATATAGATAATATTGTGTCCTATAATTGGATATACTTTTAAATCGTACCTTATGCTGATAAGTTCCTTGAAAGCCATACCAATACAGAAAAGAGCTCTTAAAACTAACCTAACACGACATTCATTGATAAAAAAGAGCTCTTGCAATATAGGATAGCTCTTACCGTCTTTCTAAGGAATCCACCCAATGTTCTTTCATAACCACACTATACCTTTAGACTATACCTATTACCACGTTCCCCCGAGACTCACATTTCCACCCACCACATACTTTATGTAGAATCTAGCCTTTAATTCATACGTTTGTAATTAGAATGCAGTGTTCCGCACACAAGTCGACTTCACCCTATCTTGAGCAAATCTCATAATATAGTCATGTCGAGAATTCACTCAGACCGACTCTGACATGTAAAATCTAACTTTGGAAAAGTTTAAAACAAAGCGAACTCGGCTCCATACACTCATAAATTAACGGTGAAGACGAAATAGGGTGCTCTGGGCTTATATATTTTGTAAGATTATCGTGTGTGTGATTATTTGGTGATTTATAGACTGCTATTATGCTACTTTTTTAGATTTGATCTTGCAGTCCGTAAGATTTGGGATTTTTTTTATATTTATTTATTTTATTTATTTATTTATAATCCTTTATTGTTCAAACTTAGAAACAACAAGAACGCAGTAAACAGAAAAAAAGACATCGTTTGTACAAGAGGCGGCCTTAATGCTTAACAGCAATCTCTGCCAGGCAACCTGGTAGGAAAGGAAATGTACGAAGTTCTGGGATAGTGCAAAAGCAAAAGAAAAACAAGTAATAAGTATATAATAACGATAAAAAAAATACATTTATAAACACATACATATATACATAAATAATAGAATAAAATAATAGTACATATACATAAAAATATACATACGGGTATAAAATATTAATTCATAAATATACATACCTACATACACATAAGTGAAAAAAGAAAATTAAAACGAAGAAAAACAATGGCTGGCGACGTGAGCAAGGAGTACAGAAAAATAGCGAACATACACACACACTACAGTAGAGAAAAGAAGTGATCTTTTAATAAAATTTTGAAAGAATTAAGCGTTTTAGCGCGTCGAATATTCTCAGGTAGAGCATTCCATAGTTGAATAGCTCGGACAGTGAAAGAATTATTGAAAAAATTTGAACGATGGATAGGTGTACTAAGTAATAAAAGGTTAGAAGAACGAAGAGAGATGGAACCACTAGAGCTTAGGTAAACGAAGTTATCCTTTAAGTACGATGGAGTTTTAGGGCTAAACAGAATGCAGTATAGAAGATGTAGCAAATGAGTATCCCGGCGATAGCGAATAGGAAGCCAATGTAACCGTTTCCTTACGTTCGTTACGTCGAGCCGCTTTAGGGATCGGGCCACGGCTTCTTGTTGCAATGCGATAATTTGGAGATGGAGCTTAATGGGGTTTTGTTTTCTTTAATTCTGTAATAACCATATATAGCTATAGTTTTATTTATTGGCACCACTATAAAATATGACAATGGCAGGCATTATTCGTTACATTTACGCTTTAAGCTTACAAGCAGTTTATAAAATGTTATATATACATTCATATTATTCTGCAATTGCAATGCAATTCCGCCTCGATTTTGAAACATTATCTTTATCGTTATTCTTTACAAGTCTACTTCATAGTCCTTTATATAGTTACTAGCGGTCCCCGGCTTCGCCCGTGGTACATATATAGCCTATAGCCTACCTCAATAAATGGGCTATCAAACTCTGAAAGAATTTTGCAAATCGGACCAATAGTTCCTGAGATTAGTGTAGATAATTATACCCACGTACTAATGAATACCAAACAGCTAACTCAAAGCTGCCCAAAACACATATAGCCGACCTTCGCGAATTATAGAAGCAAAGTTATTCAACAGATTCATGTAACACAAAACACACTGCCCTTACGTCTCTCGCCTGAAGTTCCGTAACTCGGAAAGCCTCTATTAACAATGCAAATGTACTAACTGTTCTGCATTTCATGCCATATACGTATGCTAATTGAGTTTTACCGAATTCGTACTAGCAAAGTTCACGGAGATTTTTTTAATGTCATATCGGACTGAGCTGTTGGTTCGTAGGTAAGCGATCAACACCGCCCATTAACATTTGTTGAGGCAGTGCCTCTGCGAACGTGCTGCCCGCTTTTAAGGGATAAGGAAAGGTGACGACAGGAAAAATGGAATGGACTGTAAAGGGCGAGGAAAAGAATACGGGCTTCCGGCTCACCCACTCACAGTACGAAATGCAGTAGCTTGCTACTATTTCACGCCGGTCTTCTGTGGGGGTGTGGTACTTCCCTGGTGCCATCTAGCCCAATTCGTGCCGAAGCGTGCTCGACTCTCACATTTAAATGACTCTGACTTAAATGTGGGAGTCTAGCACGTAATTATTTTGTATTAAGTTGTAAAATAGTCTATTAAACGTTCGTTATTATAATATTTCATGTTTTTACGTAAAGTTAAACAGTAAATGTATCAATTTTATGGAAATAATTGTATTTGAATTCACACAGGCCAGTCTTTATTGACTTACATTAGTCTTCGTTCTTCACATGAATGCACTTGACATAAAGTGAATTTCTTGGCACCTACCGGTGAAATTTTCCCGCGTCTTATTTTTATGTTAAAATAAGAGATTTATACAGAAAATACGTCTACATGCGCAAAATTTTCCAGGTATTTGCGAAAACTGGGTTGACACCTAGATTTCCTTATTGGCATTTGAATTGTTTCGCTCGGAAAATACGGATTTATTTAAGAAAGTTTCCTTTATTGAATATAGACTTTATTTGGAATTACGTTTCGGTTATCTAATCTATATAGACTGAGAAACTCAATCTGGGAGATATCGTGTTGTGTCAATTTGTAAAGGTTTATTAATACACTGTTTACCGAATACTAAAATTTTGTGATATTTATGTGCTGTTAAATATACATGAATTTATATTCAAACGCTTTCTATGTTCTATTTTATTATTATTATTATAAGACAAAAATAGAGACAAAAGTGATATATGAAAAAATAAACTTATTCATTCAAATAACTACTAAAATCTTCCCCTAACATCGAAAGTGTTTTGTTTTTCTTTCTTTAACGTAGCAATGGAAAGATTTTATAATATGATTTTTATGCCCAGATATTGTTGGTAGGTTAGTAGTAGTAGGCTAGTAGTAGGTAGTAGCACAGATAATATAATACTATACTTGGCAGTAACCAGTAGTAGTCGATAAGTCGGAGTTCAAGACCGGGCGAGCGTACAGGAAATAAATTGATTTTTCAATTTATCTACACATGTGCATAACTTCACCACTACTCGCAATGGTGAAGGAAAACATCGTGAGGAAACCGGCATGTCCAAGAATCAAAAATTTGACGACATGTGACATCTGTCAACCCGCACTTGGCCAGCGTGGTGGATTATAGCCTGAACCCTCATAGGAGGCCTGTGTCCCAGCAGTGGGAACGTGTATGGGTTGATGATGAGACAGTAGGCTACTTTTTAAAAGAAAACATTTTTTCCATGGAAATTTCTTTTGACGCGGCAGGCGAAACCACGGGGCGGAACGCTAGTATCAAATAAATCATATAGGTTGTGTTTTGTGTTTATATACGAATTCTATAAGCACGACATAAAACTTATAAGCAAAATTAAAATATATACGATAACCACTTGTCCAAATACAATAACCTAAATGATTACAACACGCTCCTTTGATGAATGGTATATATAAACATCCTAATATTATGTATTATAAATACATAACTTTATTATAAATACGTCTAAATAAGGGGAAGAAATAATTCTGGATATGTCACCGCAACACTTTTGTCTAGGTGAAGCAAACTTCATGATTCTTTTGTTATTAGAGAGCTGGTACCAACCGTATCGTCCCATTATATTTGGTATAACTCTAACAATTTGAGAGCGCCTAGATTTTTACAAACAATTATTGTGAATACCGTAGATAGTTATATTGTTTATAAATATGTTTATTTATCTAGGTATAACCTAAGGGGCTGCATATCTAACATATATTATTCTAAACAATAAATCGTTAATTTTATCTCACGATTTCTTTCAACGTTTCTCCATTTACAGTACCTTTCCACGTCAAATGTATAAGCATTTATGTGGATATTTCATGTAAAGCGATTTAAAAACATTCAACTCGAATCTCAACGGTTGTAAAAGCTATGCATTGACCTAGAGTTAACCCAGAATAAAATTCTTAGCTAAACTTGTGGCATACCGCTCCAGCGGAAGCCGTGGCGACAAACTATGCGACGACGGAAAGGAGCGTTCTATGAGTGTATAGAGTAGTGACTACAGAGGCTGAATCGATTCGTTTGATTTATGATTGATAGTAATTTTTGTGCATATTAAGGAGATACATTTATTTCTAGCACATTATTTACTAATGGAACGTTAAAGATAAAGAAATGAAAACTAAGGAAAAAAGTTAATTTGTAGGTTGGAGTGTCTTTGAACTCCTTGTTCATATTATATTATATTGTATTCAACTAATAAAATGCTAGATATGTATTCTTTTTGTCATAGCTAGCAACTGAGTTTGAGGTCCGCCTGATGGTAAAGGATTAACCCTCCAAATGTATATAATCGTAGCTTCGCCCGCCCAATTTTTACAGTACAAACATTCATCCCCTATTATGTCCCTTTGGGGGTTGAATTTGTCGAAATTCTTTTTTAATATGGCTTAATCACAGTAGCCACATATTTGAGAAATTTTTTAGGCAAGAAACGCAGGTTCGAATCCTGCCTCGTGATCAAGTTTTTTCTATTCTTTCAAAATTTCTCATTTATAAAGCATTTCAATGCTATTATATAATTTGTCAAATATCATCCGGATCGGTCCAGTAGTGAAGTATTAAGATATTATAAGACCTTCGTCCTGAACGGTGATCTCTGCGCTAGCTGCTCTGTGCGCCCTACAGGGAACTCATGGACGATGTTTGTTCATTAGGGGTTTAATTTGATTTTTCTAGCGCGCCCCTAATTGCATTGCCTTTATAATTCGCAGCTCATTTATGCGAAGACGCGGCACACAATTAGTTTGTGCTATTTGTTTCATGAGAGCCATTTTTATTTTTCTCCGCTTCATGTGACGTTGGATGTATGGTTGATGTTTTATTGTTTATTTTATGGTGATATTCTTATTCTACGGTCCTTGCTTATATTGTATATAAGCAAAAAAATGTCTCCTTCTGAATATAACCTTGAATCTTGCATCTTGCATCTTGCTTTTAAGACCTTGCCTTATCCTTTTGCTCACCATATTCATCTACTTAATTCCTTTATAGAAGCCCTACAATCACTCTGCAAATATTCATGGGTGATGGTGAACGCTTACGAACAGGTAAACCACCAGCTTGTATGTCTCGTTTGATTCGTATGGTTTCTATCAGAAGAAGCATCTTTGCCCCGAGTTGATACATATAAATTTATCAAAGCGCCATCTATCGTAAAGGTTGATAACTAACATAGTTATTTTGTTGCAACCTTTTTTGTAACATTGCGTGAGCAATGGCCGCTTCGGTTTATCTTAAAATTGTTTTACTTTACGCAACTCATATAGTTCATTTAATTCCGCTTACTTGCAGAATCATTTTTTCCAAAATTGATGGAAATAACGAAAAACCCAAGCAATAAACTACTTGAAAAGTATTTTTAAGAAGCATAACTAATCTAATCTTTAACAAAATCTTATTGTATCTGTAAATAATTATCATGAATTGCATTTTCTCCTGGTTTGTTAATTTTAGCGGAATTTATTTGTATTCATCTGTTGGAAACAACGGGTTGAAATATAAAGAATAGATCACATTTTAAATGTATTTGTCCTTGAATAAAAACAAAAACCTTTTGGATGTTCACATACATTTTTTTCTTAACTTGCTAAACCTAAAGAATTTTATATATACATATATAAAATTATTAATATATAATCTTTGTTATAATGAAACAAATTATGTCAATTATTTCAGTTTTATTTGCTCTTAATTAATGTATTTACATTTTCATTGTCAACATTTACGTAAAATGCTTAGATTTAATTAAAAAATTGTTATAAAAATTGCCATTTGTAAAAGATAGTGCAAATTATACAGCTAATAGATTATTTGGAGCATTTGTTGATAAAAATCTTGTTTGTTTCATTACATCACTACATAGTATTAAGCAAAGTCGCTTTCTCTGTCCTATGTACCTATGTATGCTTAATTGTTTAAAATTACGAAACATAATTGTTTAATAGATAGACTGATCTAAGAGGCAGATTTCTATGTATAATATGATTAATTAATCTACACGGACTTTTAACGCGTGCCAAAAGCTAGTAAATAAATAAAAAAAACTGTACCAATTCTCATCATCATCACCTCAAACCAACTGTGCTTAAGGTAATAAATTAATTCATATCACACTCAATAATAATTCTACTACAATTAAGCTATACTTTGATGATAAAATGGCTGAACAACTACTGAGGAAGATTAGAGGCAGCGTACCTGAGTAGACTAGACTAGCCTATAGCCTATACTCGTATATCATATTAAATCATTTATTTTTATCAACCAATGCTCGCTGAAGTGTCGGGCAGTGACATAAGCATAAGTGAGGTCCATATCAAAATTGTTTTCATATGCCATATAAAGTAAAACTTGAAGGCTTGCAAACGCCATTATCATAAAATTTTATAAGAATAATTATTGTACAAAAGTGACGATATTTAAAAAAACAGTCAGGTTTTGAGCTAGAACAAAATTATACAATCGTCAATTTTATATGCATAATCGTCAAATCGTCAATAGGATAAAACGGGACCATTTTATGAAGATTTCGCTGTCTGTCTCTTTCAAATTTAAGATAAAACTCAACTAAACCAACGAGGTAGTTTAAAATCGTCTTATTTTTCATATAACATAAAGTTTACAAGCCTTATCGAGGTATAAATACCGATATATATTAATTAAATCGTAGAAATAACTTAAATTATCTCTTAGAGTAAAAAACAATATAATAGGCCGTTAATATAGGCAATTGATTTATTAAAATAAGTTGTCTTTGTACACAATGCTCAATCTAAATAACATAAATCCTTAATTGGTAATTAAAAAGTTGATTGCCTTCTAGCAAAAGTTAACCTTGCAACATAAGTAGAATGATTCCTTTCAATCTATACTTCTCGAAAATTCTAGATCTTATCGAAACATCTTCAGTAAACAATCGGAAGTATTAAACAAATAGCCACTTAAATTAACAATATCACAATACGACATGACAATTTATTCAATAAACTATAATATCACTTTTTAACTTCAAATAAAATTTACAAACAGTTAAAGACTGCCAGACAATATATCTTATAAACTATTTACGTATAAGCAAGGTATTAAAAGTTAAAAAGAAACTACTTGAACAAAAACAGAAAGATACTATCACTCTTATATATGTATAAACATTCACTTATAATTTATAAAAAAGTCAAATAAACATTTTGTTGTAATAAGTACATATAGGGTAATTCGTGTTTGGAATTTTTTAAACACCTATGAAACCTTTCATTTCACCTAAGAAGGGACATAAACTGGATGAGAATAAATATAATTTCTTTTAAAAAAATACACCTTGGGGGCCCCTCACAAATTTTAGAAGGCTCCCTTAAGGCACGCTACGATGTCTCTGGTTGACATTTAAGTATAAGAAAGTTTCCTCAAAACATTATAATCATTACAATAAAACAAAACAGACATTCATAGACGATGTACCTACTAGCATTACATAGTTTTTGGTAGTTTATTCACTTAATTACTTCTTTGGATGACATCAATTACTTATCTATTTATTATATTATTACATCAAATTACATATCCAAAGTGAACTACGCAATTTAGGCGCCACTTATACGCACGAAAATACAAATATCGCTTGTCTTGTATCTTGAAAACATGCTTATAACCGAAAACAATATGGTTTTAAACCCAATTTGAAATGAATGGTTTGAATTGGAATTTTTCTCCCAATTAAAATCTTAAATTTGGAAATTTAGAAATCTTTTAGCGATGAATTACTCCGTAGAATATTAAGAACTTTTATTCGTTCTAGAATCTTCTGTATACCATCAGATCATCGATGATATTCATTTCTGCAGCATGCTACCACATTCAATATTAAAGGAACATGTTATATTTTCTTGTCCTTCCTTATTTTAACTTTTATCGGTTGTGCGTGTAAAAATCAAATTTTTTCTTTTGCTTTCCGAAAGGTCATCAATACGTAGATATTTCTTAAATTGATTTAGACGACATTATCATGGATCCGATTCTTCACTTCGCTGTCCGTCTGTCTGTCACCAGTCTGTATCTATGTATTGCAAGACAGTGGTGATTTTCTAAGATGACCTGTTTCTGTAACCGCTATGGCGACAAATTATAAAAATAACAAGGCTAAGCAACGGTCGGCACGGTCATAAATTGGATGTCAGAGTCTCGAGTCCGACTCGCACTTGACTGGTTATTTGAATAATCATGCGTACAGTGACTACTTGAACCAGATTAAGTCTTATTACTTTTTGACTGCGTTCTACTGAATTTATTTACAAATTTACAATTTATCTAATGTTAACTGATACTATAAACTTATGATACCTGATCGTTATAAAGAAATTGAATTTAAGATGAATTTTTGTTGTTATACACGAAATATTTTATAAACCTGATGCAAATTTACTGTTCAGCCTGTCTGATGAAATTATACTGTCTTAGCAATTTCATTAAATAATTAGGAAAAATAACCTCGCAGTTTTAAAATATACCTTAATCCCCAGAAAATGGTTCACAACACAACAAAAAAGTCATAAAAACAATTACATTCTAAGCCAAGACACAACACAACCTCACATTTAATCTTCGGTTTTAGAAACCACTTAAAAACAAATTGCGTAAAATACATTTTTAATTTAATCTCTTTTCGCATCAGGCGTGACTTGAAAATTTAAAAAACTCTCCAAACATTAAAAACTGTTTATACAAATACCATTCAATCAAAATAAAAAATTCGTAAGTTTTATGCAACAAGCAATCCTTAGGTATTTTATATTGAAACATCCAAAAATAACAATATAACAATGCAGTGAAATCAAATCATCGGATATTGAGTTAAAGCTAACATTGACAAACTCTGCTCCGCGTACAAAACGATTGAAAAGCTTACAAATACAATATAGTATTTCGTTAAAAAAATGCATTAAAATCACAAAAACATCAAACCAAAGACAACATGAGACTTCGTTCACTTTCATCGTCATAACTGAAATAACCGAATTCTTCAAAGCCATAATCCTGTCCCGATACTAAGGGCAGAAAGATGAGTAGGAATAGTGGAAGCCAGCTGAGGAATGTTCTAGAAGCACCTCCGTTGAGCGTTACTGGAACGAGAAAATTTTGTATCAAAATTGGTTTCATAATTAAAAAATATCGTCACATTTTAGTCATACATTATCAAATTAAAATAAAACAACACGCTTTTATGATAGAATCAACTGATTAATGTCACTTAATCTTATACAGAGTATAAGTTAGGAAATTATTTAATCCTGGCTATAATAATTCTAGTAAACTTAAGGTAATTCATGCACTTGTGTTGTCATTGACACTTGATAAGTGTACCTACACTTGTTTACACAAAATTTGAATAAAATCAATCCGCTTAGGGTCAAAATCGATTTTAAAGAAGTCGGTTTATGCATACGAGTATGTGAAGTTATTAAAAGCATGTTTACAAAAATGGCCTCATAACTTTGTAAAGCAGGAATATTATATTCTTCTACTAAAAGGGCTTTGAAATCGGCCAAGTACTTTTTGAAATATTTTGTTACCAACATTCAAAACTACATAAAGATTTACTGATAAGGAAGTAACATAAGTTGTTACTAAAGTTTGCAATCGTAGAAAACACACAGCAGTGATTTTACAACTAAGTTCCCAAGAAAGTTTTATATAAATTAGGTCAGATTGGAATTGAGAAATACCATACATTGCAGATTTTATATCTTATACCTTTAAACGAGCAATTCTTGTATATATATATATATATATATATATAATTGGGATCTCGGAATGGGCTCCAACGATTTTCATGAAATTTAGTATATATGGGTTTTCGAGGGCGATAAATCGATCTAGCTAGGATTTTTTTTTAGAAAATGTCATATTCGTGTTTTTTTTTCCCTGACATCTATTGGTGAATAGTAATACTGTTTTGCTTCGTAGACAGCTGGACAACTGAAATAATGTCATATTCGTGTTTTATTCGTGTTTTTTTTTCCTGACATCTATTGGTGAATAATAATACTATTCGCTTCGTAGATAGCTGGACAACTGAAATAACACAGGCTCTTTTTATACCGATATTCCTACGGGATACGGACTTACGCGGTTTCAACCGCGGGTCACAGCTAGTGTATATAAAAATGTGTAGTATCTTTCTGTTGCTATTTGTAAGATTTTGTAATGTTTATAAATTAGTAACACATTGACTGGGCAAAATTTATTGATCAGTTATTAGTTACGACACAAAATATATCATAAATTGTGAAATTTTCCAAGTATAAATACTTGGAGAAAAAAACACAAAGGACAGTTTTATCCAACCGACTTCAAAAGGAAATGCTTGCAAGCTGGTGCCTTGCGATTTAAATTTGATCTTATTCTGCCAATTTGAAGGACTTTATTAGCACTTAAAACACTATTATTATCTAGTGGGTAGGCAAAGCACATGACCACTAAAAAAACTAAAATCTTTGTAAAAATAAACCCTTTAAAATCCTATTAATATTATAAATGCGAAAGTTTGTATGAATGTATGGATGTTTGTTACTCTTTCACGTAAAAACTACTGAACCAATTGCCATGAAATTTGGTACGTAGACAGCTGGATAACTGGAATAACATATAGGCAACTTTTTATCCCGATATTCTTACGGGATACGGACTTACGCGGGTGAAACCGCGGGGCGCAGCTAGTTTGCCCATATTTGGAATTCTAATGTATTGGACCATATATAGCTCAAGTTGGATCTTCATTAAAACCGACGGAAACGACATACATGTAATGGTATTAATTTACACAAGACTCGTAATCAAGCGAAACTGTTGCCGAGAGTGTGAAGTCAAACTTTTATACGTTCCGAAACTTTGTAAGCGAAATGTCATTCAGTGGAGAGGAGAAGTAGCAGAAACACTTTCACGTATTAATGATTTTTAATGAACTTATATGTTGTGTTTGCTCTGAAAGATATTTGATGAATTCATACAAAATAAAAACATATATAAACGTAGCAGCATTTAGGCGTTATTGTAAGATATATTAATAATAAGACTTATTAATAGGTTCTGATTAGTAAAAAATACATAATATAATAAATTACACATATGTGATAATTATAATTATTAAAAAAAATACAAATACTACGTGTTTCCCAGGTCCAAAATCATAAAATTTTAGTCAGATATTAAATAACGTGTACATTAATTGAATAACCAAATCAAATATATCCCTTGTTCATTTTATAGATACCTAAATTTGACTCCAAGGTCAATGTAAAAAGTAATTCTTACTGGCATAACTGAGTCTTTGTATCATTCGACTTTACTGAGTTGTACACATTGTGCAGCGAGTCCGCAAAGTCGTGTCCCAGGGTTCAACACTGGGATCACATTTATTCCTAACTTTCAAAGCCCGATAATTTCATTGTATTGAGTTTATAAAAACTTACTTTCTAGATGTGAATATGTGTCGGACTGAAAGTGATTTAATCAAATTTGTTTTACATGTTGTTTTTGTTAAGAAGCTTTTAGACGAATATACTTATAATTTATACATCTTAGGTGGGCTTTTTTTGCTTTTATAGAATAGTTATGATGTTATGGTATGATGCTTTCCTCTTTTCTGAACAATTAAGTACTTTTAGAAACATATTTTGATTCATTTCAATATTGTTTTTATAAAACGATAACCAATTTGCCATAGATAACAAATATATATTATGTACTTATATAAATACTCACTTCTCTCTGGCCGTGGATCAGTCTCTGGCGTCAAGAAGTCCAACTTAGCGGACTTATTGTACACGTTGTACATGGTGGCGTAACAAGCCACGCGCAGGCGTCCCCCAGGGAACAGCGTTGGGGTCACTTTTATTTCTATATTTACTTTTGTCGTGAGCAAACCACTTTCGGATGGGTGGAGGCTGGTTTCTGATGCTCGCACCTGAAAATATGTTAACACAAAGGTTATTACAAATTTTGTTAGTTAATATCAAATATAAAACCAATTTCATGATAACGTTCTTTATGTACTTATCTTTTAGCTTAGTAATTATTAAAAAATATAACTTTGTCAAAGCAAGTTATACATAGGTACATAAACATTTAATACTAAAACATTTATATCTAAAAAGTCAGGCACCTTTTATTTCTGTACAAAAATCCAGCATTTGAAAGAGAGGAAAGACAGAAAGTCCATTTATTCCAATTCACCCAAACATACAAAAATAACCCAAAAATTAAGACAATCATGAAAAATAAAAAAAAATCATAACGTGTTGCATGCGCCAAAAAGGATGCGATGCAGTATATCTGAGACACTATACCTCAGTATTTTCAGTGACTTTCTTCCCTGACATGTGGATAGTCACTAGTCAGCTTCTTAATACGATGATGAAAATGATATGATGTAAAAAGTAAACCAATAAAATTAGAGAATTCATAGCAAATATTCTCTTCTTCAGAGAAAGAAATAGAATCAGATACTTCCTAAGAAGCGTCGATACCTACCGGTTCCTCATTAACAAAAATAGTGAGGTTCGCAGATGGTCTGGCTGGTGGGGATGTGCAGTTAGCTCGGAGGATTTCTCCAGGTTGGTAGCGGTCCTTGTCTGCGTTGAGAACCGGTATTGATGTTGGTAATGCTGAAACGTGCGTTAAAGGGGTTACCATTTAACAGTTTAATACGTAATGTAAAAAGGATACCGTTAGCTTTATTTTTATAATTTCACTAGCTGCGCCCCGCGGTTTCACCCGCGTGGGTCCGTATCCCGTAGGAATATCGGGATAAAAAGTTGCCTATATGTTATTCCAGTTGTCCAGCTATCTACGTACCAAATTTCATGGCAATTGGTTCAGTAGTTTTTACGTGAAAGAGTAACAAACATCCATACATCCATACAAACTTTGGCATTTATAATATTAATAGGATTGCAATGTATAAATGTTGTTATATTTTCTGTTAATATCATGACGATGAGAATAGTTCAGAGTTTTAAAAGTAATGAAAAAAAAATCATTTAAGGGTTCGTTTGTAATGCTTACTATCAATATGATAAACATTTCAAACCAAATCAAATTCAATTGTTACACAAATGGTAAACAAATCAAACTCGGTAGGTACATATTTCATTGCTTTCAATAGCCCATATACGTGCTAAAAGTTAAAAATTTAACTTCTCCACACAAAAAAAATACCCCAACACCTATTAATAACAAAGAATAACGTACTTTCGTTTTTAAATATATACATTGATTTGACTTTGTATAATATTATAATACTAAACATCGACTGATAAATAACATATGTTGCACCACAAAAAATTACTACACTTTAAAAGGAAAAAAATTGTGATTAAAAATGGTTATCCACCGATGCAGCTACGAAACTTCAAATTCTGCTATGGAACCAAATAACAACAATTTCATATCCATCACAGAAGTTGGTTGAAAACCCACTGAGATATCATCACCAAATAGTATAAAACAAAGTCGCTTTCACTGTCCCTATGTCCCTTTGTATGCTTAAATCTTTAAAACTACCCAACGGATTTCAATAGGGTTATTTTGATATATAGAGTGATTCAAGAGGAAGGTTTATAGGTATAACATCTATTAAATTACCCCAAATTTAACGCATGCGACGCTGCGGGCAAAAGCTAGTTGAGTAATAAAGCCAAAAAAATACTCACATTGAGAACGTAGATTTTTGGAAACGTCGATTAAAAACAACTGAATAACACAATTTCCTACCGAAATAATTCGATAATCAATTTATGGAGCAGCCAATTACTCATTTTATTGCCACAGTAATTTCTCGATTGTATATAATTCCAATATAAACGTTTGTGATTAAATTTACAGAATTGAATTATCATTTTCCGAACATGATATGTGCCCAGTGCGAATATTTTATGATATAGTACATTATTTCAGTATCTAAGGGCTATTTTACGCTGGAAAAGTGCAAAATAAAAGCATTTTCTATGTGCTTAGGTATAAGTCAAACGTATTTGATATTTTGCCGATACGCGGCACTTCTATGCATACATTCTCTTGCAGTATAACTGGAGAAGGCTGCGAAATAACGTTTCGAAATGTTAAAGTACATGTATTGTTGGAAATTAAAATGGCTGTGTTGAATATTAGTTCTACAGTTATAAGAATGTACTACCACTACACACTAGTGCTTAATTGATTTATTTTAATAGAAAATCGCCAGTTACAAAGACTATTATTGCGAGAGTAGACGGCTCGAACATTGAATAAAACAAATACCAAGGCACAATCCCTACGAATGCGAATTTCAAAGAAAATTAACTGTGTATCCTCTCGAAGATTACAACAATTAACGATTATTGTATATTTTTCAATCGATATCCAATCTGCATGTCAATAGAAAACAATCCTTCGATTGAGTTTTATCAGAAAATGGATTAATAGTTCATTGTATACTAGATGTCCTTACTAATAATATTAGGTTGTATACCACGGGTAATAGTTTCCTGATACCATACTAATGCATGCACTCAACAAATAAACGAGTCGCCTCGAACAATATTCAATAGAATTTTAATTACCATGATCTAGAAACAGTTATGTGCCGTCACTTGATCCGTTAATACCAAACTTAATACCTATAACTGGAATTGCATTTAATAATTACTAAGAGACGCAGCTTCATTTCTCTAGAACTTTGTTATTTTATGCTTCTGTAGTACTTAAATGGTTTATTCAAGCAAATAGACCGATGTCTTTATCTGATACAGCTAGTCAATGTCGTTTATAAAACAGAGTTCCTTCGTTGTAAAAAGATTGTGCCTTCTGTACAGTTTAAAGTGTATTTTTCTAGTATAAAAAATACATCTGTAAAGTTTAGTTTATTTGCAAAATACATTATTTTTACTACATCAAGTATTCAAACGATAGTAAATATATTATAACGCCAGCTTCTCTTTTCTATGCCATAAGCGGGCAACTCCTGATATTCGATGTTCGCCTGATGGTGAGCGACCATCATACTCTAGACGTAGTGCCTCTGCGAACGTTCATACGGGATTTGAGGGTTTCGGATTGACGACTGAGAAGAAATGGGCGGGTAGAGTGAGGAAAAGGGGCCTCGTTGTTGTCCTTTCCTCTTCGATTTCTTTTCACCTTATCATACAATAATGACGTTTCCCATATATACGTTTATTGGCCTCCATAGACCTTCACCCCCATTAATTTGTTTTTGAAGCTAAGTCAGTGTCTTTCTGAAACTTCTTTGCTAAATGTAATCAATAAGTATGCCCATTATTTATTTGACAACAATATGAAGTCATTATAGTGATTCGAGTATTACTGGTATATTATATTAATGATATTATAATATATAAGAAGGAGCGTATTATATTAATGATTTTATAATATATAAGAGGAGTATGATAACCTTGATATTCCTCATTCTGTTACTTTTCAGCTGTTCTGAAATTTAAATATCGTATTTAGTAACCAGTCAATGATAAACTAATAGGAGTCCATAACGAAGAATTCGTATGAACATAAAAGATAATTTTTCTCATAACGCAAACAAATAAACTTATTCGAGTCTACTACGATCTCCTTAACAATTGTTAAACTTCTAGAAAATTCTAATTCCAAAAAGCGCATTGTTATACGCTACTACTGTTTAACAAGAGCGTTAGACTTTCATAAATCATAACAATGCTTCATATATTCCAAGAATATGTTTTTTCAAACACAATATTCTCGGCTTTATGCACAATGTCCTTTACAAATCTTTGTTCAGATCCTCACGTGCTTTGTGATGCATAATATCCTTTTTTAATTTACGCTTAACAGAAATGCAAAACATATATCACTATGCAATAGCAGCTGTTTTTGTACGAAGTAGATATTCCATTTAATTTCTTCTGCGTTTTGAAGAGCATAGAATTCTGATGAGTTTAAGATATGAAACGGAATAGTATTTCTCTACCTTGTAGTTTACTTTTCCTACTATGATAACTACGAAATCTTAGAAATTTATTTCAGGAATATTCCTAAGCTTTATAGTGTATCAATTTGAAAAGCTAAAATCAAGTTGCCTTTAGTAAGTTGCAATACAAACTTTCGAATTTTTAAATATTAGTAGGATTTTAAACCATAAAATTGGATTTCGTGAAATATTTTATATCGTAATTAAAAGTCAAATGAAGTTATTTGCCGATCGTTTGTAGCGCAACTTCAAAACGAATAACCTTTGCGTGAGTGATTGGTTAAATTATAATTAAAATTTATTATGTAAATGAGCATAATTAAAACAGCACGAATTCCAGGTCGTTGAGACTGAAAATTCATGATAATGATTATAAATACTCGTATTAAAAGTATATTATTATCGAACTATAGTAGATATCTTTCTACTTCACGAACGTCATTGATTTATTGTAAATAATAAGGCAAAAGATCAGGTGGGCCACCCGAGGCTAAGTGGTCATTGCAGCCCATGAACATTTGTAGAACTGGTCGTGTTAGAGGAGCTTTCATCATCATCATCATCAGCCCATATATGTTCCCCCTGCTGGGACACAGGCCTCCTATGAGGGTTCAGGCCATAATCCACCACGCTGGCCAAGTGCGGGTAGAGGAGTAGAGGAGCTTTACCGGCCTATAATATATGCGCTTTTCTTGAAGGCCCCAAAGTCCTAATTCTTGGGGAAAACTGCAGGTGGTTAAGATGTAGACGGTGGTGGATCGCCAAATATGCAGCATGTGGAAGTTTTCATGCAGTATAGTTATTTGTGAGAATGAAGAATCTCTAAACTTAACATTGCATATAATAAAGTTAATTAATAAAATAAGTCTTCTAGAGTTCCGGAGGCCCATATCCTTTTCCTTACCCTTCCCCAATCCTTTATTCCTCTCATGAATCTTTCCTTAATGCATTCCAATTTAAAGTCGGCAATCCATTTGTAGAGGCGTAAGGTCTGCAATTGACCTTATGCATCTCCAAATATTCACGGGCGGTGGTAGCGCTTACCATCAGGCAACCCACTAGCTCCATTACCAAATATGACATCGGATCGAATATGGATAAATCATATCAGAAATGATTGACCGAGAATGAAGGCAAAGTCGCGAAAATTACGTATAATCCTATCCTACTAATATTATAAATGCGAAAGTTTGTAAGGATGTGTATGTGTTTGTTGCTCTTTCACACAAAAACTACTGAATCGATTGCAATGAAATTTGGTACGTAGACAGCTGGACAACTGGAATAATATATAGGCAACTTTTTATCCCGATATTCATACGGGATATGGACTTACGCGTGTGAAACCGCGGGGCGCAGCTAGTATTATATAAGTGAAAGAGAGAAGTATAACAATGTTTGTATTGGAAACCGTACAGCGCTATTATTTGAAGTCGACGTGTACAAATAGTAAGTATAATAAATTGAATATAAGCGTATCGGGTCGTGTTAACGCTTGTGGTTGTTTCGCAATAGGAAGTTATTGAGAACATTAACTTCATAAATATAAAGAGCTTGCCACAAATCCATGCGACATTAGGTACCTACACTTTCAGTGAAAAGGGTACCATTATATTAGCCTATAATTTTAATGAAAAGGGCATTTTGATTATAGAGAGACTAATAAAATGGTTAAAATATCACCGACTGGCACGAAAGGAGAAGCAAATTAATATTAGTTTTAAGACAGTATTTAACGGTCGCTTTCTCTTCTCGCTTAGTCGCTTTCTCTGTCTGTCCCTAGGTATGCTTAAATCTTTAAAACTACGCTATGGATTTTATTGGTTTTTTTCAATGAATTCAAGACATAGTTTATATGTAAACAAGCTGCGCTCCGTGGTTTCAACCGCGTAAGTCCGTATCCCGTAGGAATATCGGGATAGAAGATGCCTATATGTTAGTCCAGTTGTCCAGCTCTCTACGTACCAAATTTCATTGCAATCGGTTCAGTAGTTTGTGCGTTAAACACACACACATCCTTACAAACTTTTGCAATTATAATACTCGAATAAGTAGAAATAACATCTTAAATTCGGAGTAGATTAGTTACTCCAAATTCAACGCATGCAAAGGCGCGGGCAAAATCAATAAAATCATTATTATTTCGGTTCCCTTAGGATACATTATAAACAGAATACTCAAACCCGTATTACAGGACAATCTATTGGATGCTTTGCAACGTCTCTTGATTACAAACTAACTCGTAACATCGTTAGTATCAGTATCGGAACAAGTGAATTAAGCTTCCAGCTCAGACAATGATGTACAGACGGACAAATTGCTGTAGCAGTTTGATTCGTAGTGCAAGCGGTTTTGTAATATATTCCTTGGTGTTTAATCTGATCATCGTCATCATTGTCAAGAGGAAGTTTCGACTTCCCACTCCTTTTCTTTATTCCCCTCGTCAATCCTTTCTTAATCCCTTTCCAATTTGAACTGGGTAATCCATCGGCCAAATCGAGGCGTAACCCTTACGCAATTGTAATCGAGATTACATACTGTCGAAAAATTGTGATCCGTAACATAAGTAATGCTTACGATTTAACGCATTATTTTTCGGTACATTGTTATCTATCGAAGTGGTACAGTGTATAATTATAATTCAGAGAATTGTAATCACTCGTTTTCAAGGTTCCAGGCCTCCTTTGAGACCCTCAAAGAAGGCCTGTGTACCAGCAGTGGGAACATATATGGGCTGATGATGATGAATATTTATTGAATCCCTCCTAATATAGATATTATAAATGCGAAAATACCGCCCGCCGTCTATCGGTCTGAGTGTGGTCTGATGTGGATGAAATTTGTTACAAAGCTTTTGACCTGAGATAAAACATAAACCAGTTTTTATCCAAAAATTTCCACGTTAATAGTCGCGGGAGGCGCTAGTAAGTAAGATTTTACACAATGTATATTTTAGAGTGAAATCGAATCATAATAGGCAAAAGAAAATTATATCGCTATGTCTTCAAACAATATATAATATACATAAAACTCAAAGGTCACTGACTGACTGACTAGCATAGTATCACTGGACGGATCGTGTTGAAATTTGACATGCAGATAGATGACACATGCATCCGTTAAGAAAAGATTTTGATAAATTTTACATCCAAGGGCATAAAATAGGGCATGAAAGTTTGTACCATGAAAATTATTAGGACCGCGCTGGCGAAGCTGCGGGCAACTGCTAGTATTATACAATTTTTTAAACAATTTGAACAATTTATTTAAATACAGCCTGGGTGTGTGGTTACATATATTTGGAACTCCCCTGATAAGTTAAAAAATACTTGTAGTAGGAGAGTTTCCTCTTCCCTCTTCCTAATGTGAAAATTACATGTGCAATTTATTTATTTATTTTCCTTCGATTAAATGATCAACTAGAATATATGGAAAGAATGCATATAAGAGTAAATAAATAAAATAAATAGATAAAAATAATACGAATGACGTTAAAAAATTTCTAATAAAACCGCATACCATTAAATAGTGGGTCAATTGATTGCTTCTACATAAAAGCTATATTCCATTCTCGTAGCTCTTGACAGTGGCCTAATTAATCATTTAATTTCTCGGCAGCGGTAAACAAGAAAGATAGATGATTTCAGTGCTGTCAAAATGGTACTTTCTTTTATAAAAGGAAGATGGGAAGTACAATGTACAAAAGCGTAATTTTTATTCACATTTGTTTGCAGCGTAATTTCGATAAATTACTGACTTATAAATGATACTGATAAATTACTTTTTTTATGGAAGATTACAAAAAATATAATAAACTATCTGTTCGCCCCGGTTTCCCCGTGGTACATATATAGCCTATGTCACTCAGTGAAGTTGCAGCTTTCGGATGGTGAAAGAGTTTTTAAAATCGGTCAAGTAGTTTTTGAGTTTATCCATTACAAACAAACACACAAACAAAATACGAATACTTCAGCTTTATAATATTAGTGTAGATAAATAAATATTACCGTACATATTATCGCATGTATATTACCACATATATGTTTTTCCCATCGTAATTAAACAAGCCTCTTAAGATAGCTCATTAAGTCTTGGCAGATGTCACATGTCGTTGAACTTTTCTTCGACATGTCGGTTTATTTCCGATGCTTTTGTCACTGTTGGATGAAGAACAGTTTCGAGCCGCCGAGAGGTGATGTGTTATAATATGTAGATAAAAGCTCGAATCCTCGACTTTGTTATTTCATCACAAGGTCTTAACTACTCAGCCACCACTGCCCTATTATAAGTTCAATTATAGGTTAATTCAATAACATATAGATCCCGAAAGTAAACATGGAAAGTAGGTTAATGATTCTGAGATAAGATTTTGAACCGACTTAAAACGCTATTCATTCATGAAAGCATTAATCGACTTTCCAACGGCGGGGTCACGGGCACACTGAGTGCTTAATTATTTCTAAATATATATTCACACAAAATTACATTTAAATATTTTTAATTATAAATTTCAAATCATGTTGCGAATAAACCACTTCAGTCTATTTGTATGATTGGGTTGAAGATGTACTCATAAAACTCAGTAAATAATATGCATTAGCCACTTAAATTGCCCCGTGTTAAGGAAAAGGTTTATTTCTTTTTCAAACTATTATAGCGATTTATATGTTATCGACTTGTCCTTACAAATGAGTTCCTAAATTACTCAATTCCTAAATATAAATATATATTTTGCCCTGTAGATTACATAATGGAAATTCCTCACAACTTGTGACTAAAACACATTAAAACTCATTCTACTTATGATTTTTTTTAAGGGAATAATGATGTAAAGGTAAAAAATAATCCAATTTAATTTATCCAATTTCGCTCCGACACTAAACAACACATTATTAATTCTAATATTTTTGATTTTAACTGTAACATATTTAGTATTCTTGAAGAGATTGTATCCTTTATTTTTTATGTTATAGCAGACAACTGAGCTGATGGTTCGCCTGACGGTAAACGATCACCACTGTCTATGAATATTCGCAGAGTTAGTGTCTCTGCAAATGCACTACCCGCTAGGGCGTAAGGGATAAGGATAGATGACTGGAAAGAAGGAACGGACTGGGACGGGCAAGGAAAAGGAAAGGAAACGTTTTTGATAGTCCCACAAATTAGACATTTAAGGCTACATATATATATGTTAAATGTCATATTGAAATCTTATATATCATCAGCCCATATATGTTCCCACTTTAGGGACACGGGCCTTCTATGATGGTTCAGGCCATTATCCACCACGCACGCCAAGTGCGGGTTGGCAGATGTCACATATCGTCGAAAATTTTTTTTTTTGATTCTTGGACGTGCCGGTTTCCTCACGATGTTTTCCTTCACCGTTTAAGCAGTGTTGATGTTATCCACATGTGCAGATAAATTAAAAAAATAAATTTATTTCGTGCACGCAAAAGTTCGAAAAGCTCGTACATTTAATAATTTATCAGTTTGAAAGTTAAAAAAGTTGCGTTCATCATAATTTGTTTAAGTACTCTGCGTATACACACCACTCTTCATAATGACGTTTCGAATTCGCATCCATTTCCAGCAATAATACGACCTCATTTTAGGAGGTTCTCAATTCGTGTGATTTTTTAACTCTGTTACTCGATAACTCCGTGAGCTTTCAACCGGTTGACGTGATTCTTTATGTGTTTGATAGGGATTTGTTGAGAAGCCTACTCATAATCCTACTAATATTATAAATGTGAAAGTTTGTAAGGATGTGTGTGTGTTTACTGAACCGATTGCAATTAAATTTAGTACGTAGATAGCTGGACGACTGGAATAACACATAGGCAACTTTTGTCCCGATATTCCTACGGGATACGGACTTACGAGGATAAAACCGCGGGGCCCAGCTTGTAGTCTATTCTGAACAAAATGAATCACATACGACTTAAAGCAGAAACTTCCTCTGCAATGAAACATGCATATGTGGGGACATTTTCGCATCGCATTCTTTACTTCAATCTTTAATAAGTGTATGGTAACAAAACTATGTTTATATCTATATCTACAATACAGTTAATTAGACTTAACAAGCAAATGTACCTGTTTTATTAAAATACTTAATTATTCTTATCACTAACTCATGCTCAAACTGCATTGTTTTCTTTCATTACAAAATTTTTAATCAATGTTTATGTCTACATATACCTATTCTATATCCTTTTTTACATTTTATTTAATCAATCAATCCTTTATTAATCCCTTACCTTAGATAGCTTGCATATAGTTTATTCCTCTGCTAGTTCTTATATAAAAAAGTAGATATTTATGAGAAATTTTGAAAGAATAGAAAAAATTTGATCACGAGGCAGGATTCGAACCTGCGTTTCTTGCCTAACCGTAGCAACGCCTAGCCTCTCGGCCACCCGTGATCCTGCCACAGTAATCGAATTTCTTCTACTCTTTCGGTTTCATGTGCCTAAGGGGCACCCCACGCCATCTATTGAGATGATTAAGAACCATCACAACCAATCATCATCATCATCATCAGCCCTTATATGTTCCCACTGCTGGGACACAGGCCACCTATGAGGGTTCAGGCCATAATCCACCACGCTGGCCAAGTGCGGGTTGGCAGATGTCACATGCCGTCGAACTTTTAATTCTTGGACATGCCGGTTTCCTCACGGTGTTTTCCTTCACCGTTTTAAGCAGTGGTGATGTTATCTACATGCGCAGATAAATTGAAAAATCAATTTATTTCCTGCACGCTCGCCCGGTCTCGAACCCCGACTTATCGATTTTGAAGTCCGAGGTTCTCACCACAGAGCCACCACTGCTTTTACACACATCACAACCAATACGAAACATTATTTCAATGATTACAATATTGTATCGATGGAACGCGGCCTTTGTTATGAATCCTGCCTATGAATCCTGCCTCGTGATCAAATTTTTTCTATTCTTTCAAAATTTCTCATTTATAAAGTATTTCAATGCTATAAAACTAAAAATTAAAAGTAGATATTTAATCAGACTTACCGATAACATCAATAAATTTGGTGGTGATTTGCGTGGCAAAGGACGGGGATTCAGCTGTTACTTCGCAACTGAAGTTGCCAGCGAGGCCTAAATCCATTCTGCGGAGTAACACTTGAGAACCGTTGGAGCGATTCATCTGAAATACAAAGCGTCATTCATTCATTCAGTTATGTTTTACCATTTATTGTATAGTGAGTAATTGAGCAACTACGTCTATTTTTAGAAGCAATGTGTTCATCTTTGAACAAGCATCGATGAAGCTAATCTTGCATTGGTTGGCAAGTTATTAAACCTCGATAAGTAAACGGAACCCTCATAGGAGGCCTGTGTCCCAACAGTGGGAACATATAAGGGCTGATGATGATGATGATGATGAAGATAGTTTACTTCATCATAAAAAACCTAAACGGGCGAGCGTGGATGGCATCATCACTTTTTAAAACTTTTACTCTGATATATCAATCAATCACTTTTTTATATTAAGACGTATTTCAAAAATATTCTTATCTTTTTGAACCATATTCAAAAATACGATATACCTCGTTATTTTTCTGAAGACAAAAACACAGCAATACCTGCAGATCATTATTATATACCTGAGTTATAAATGACCTAACCTAACTCCACCACCCTTGTTTGTTTAATATCCATAAGCCAAATACCATTAACAGCATCAAAAGATCAAACCAACAACATAATTGTAAAAATACAGTGTAAAACACAAATCTAAACTACTCTGGCCACACGTAATTTCAAAAATATGATCTTATTTCCTGGCACCCGCTTCAGAAATGTCAATTTTCCATCGTATTGAAGCACTTTGATCAATACAGAAATTTAATACAAACCAACGATAAGGGAAGAGGAAATAGCTGGGTGGATTTGTAATACAAACATTATTTTCTATAAATAAAAATGGAGGCCGATTGTGCGTTAGGACTTCAAAAGGTCCACAATCATAAACCAATCTGAAGGGACTGCGCAAAATATAGGGATGCGGGAAAAGGAAATACAGCTAGTTACGTTTCGATTGTATGATGATGTATATCAAAAAGTAATCTCCATACTAAATTAAAGTAAGTCCATACTAAATTAAAATTAAAAAAAAATCGCTTTACTTATAGTCGATCTCAAAGTTAGTTGAATTTTACTCTATGATTTATTAAACAAACATTTCAAATTTTTATATTGTGTTTAACTATATTGCAAGGATTGAAATATTATTATTGTCAGAACAAGACTAAATAGGACGTATTTGGTAGCGGAAGGCACCAGCTTTCAAATAAAAATAGAATTATCAAAATCGCTTCCCTCAACAAAAAGTTATGAGGTAACAAACACACTAAAAACTCGCATTGATAACCGCCTCGTTTTTTGGAGTCTCTTAGAAACTAAGTAAACTTTCGTAGAATATGCAGCAATGAATATCTATTACGATGACGGATTTTAGCGCTATCATTACAATAGCTAGGTGTTCAACCGTCAGTGCCCTAACCTAGATATTTATTTCATTAATCTCTAGTAGTTTTCATACTCCATTAGTTAAATCACCTAAGAGGGATGTATTCCGGAGTAATCCGAACGATGAAAATGTGAAATAGTAGGGCTAATAACTAAAATAGACAGTATGTGATATTAAATATTATGACAAAACAAATCGAAATAAAAATATGTGACCAAATAATAGTGTAATAGCCAGTTTTAGAGGCGTTTTTCCCAGTTAGAACCAGTTGTAACAAAGATATTGGATTACAAACTAGTTCTTTAAACGGGTTTTAGCTGTAATAGATAGAACTGAAAAACATAAAAAACATACCCAAATTGTAAACAAATGAACAAAAAAAAAAATATACATATAGGCAAACATAGAACCTGTTTTTCGTTTTTTGAAAAAATAAAAAGAGATAACGATCGAATAAACTAGACCTGTGCTATAGGCGAAGGCGCTTTCCATTGCACATGATTTAGTGCCAGCATTATAATGTTAATGCATAACTGTATAAAAAAAATTAAAACAATTAGAAATTAAAGACTTTTAACGGATTTTAAACGCGATTTATTCATTGTTTTATTTATCCCGACGTTTCCAACACTTTACAGCGAGCGTAGTCACTAAGATTTCTAAATATATAATACAAGCGTAAAATCAAACACAAGAAAATGCTATAATGAAAACAACTTAATGTCAAAACTTCTGCATCTATACAACAAGGAATTACGGAAATTCACATACCAACACATTTTTATTTTCATTTTTACCTATATATAAATGAGACAACAGCGATTACAAAAACAATACCAAATTTTGTGGCCAGCTAACAAAAAATCAAAAAATTTCGCGCGCTGAACAGAACTGGATTATCGCAATTAATCGACCCTTAACACTATCAACTTTGTTGGTACGTTTAGTGTAGGTTTAAAGCGAAATAAAACTGGCAAAGCGTGATCTCTGTGTCTGACATTTATGTCGGGACCCGAGCGCTGAAATGGAGCTAGAGTTTTGCCTCGAGCGACGATATTATCTTCAGACATTGTAAACGATCAACTACATTTTATGTGTTATCTGTTAAGATAAATAACCTAGTGTTTGTTCGGGTGTAATGGGTTTTGTTTTTAACAGATATTTCACACTTTATAAGTGGGAGTTATGTGTTTGTCTGATAGCAATCATCCAAAGGGTTGGGTCTTTTTTAACGAATAATAAAAAATAGATGGCTTTTAATAAATACTTTGGGAATGTTTGAGAATTCATTTTTTGGATGCTTAAGCAGGCGTTATTTATGAAAATTATCAGGTTTTATGGAAAATATTTTAAAAAATGTATTAACTTAATACAAACGAAAAAAAAATATATATGAGGCTAAATGGACGCGGGTTTGAATATATCGGTAATCTCGGTTGATTTTCTATGTTTTTTCTAACTCTTTCACGTCATATTTTTTAAAGTAGCAACATAGTCTATTTATAATAGATTTTCATAAATTCAAAATTACGGTTTTATCTTAACAAAAGCTGTTTGTGAAAAAGCAGTAATTTCCATTATTCTCCTCATCAATCATTTCTTTATCTCACAGCTTTAGAGCTAGCAATCCATTTGCAGAGACGTAAGGTCTGCCAACCACCTTATGCTTCTGTAAATATTCTTGGACGACGGCAGCGCTTACCACCAGGCGATTCTCTAGCTCTATTTGCCACTGCCACATAAAAAAGAAGACAGAAAAGTGTACAGGGAAAACCGCAAGTTTGTACATTTATTCTTTCAACTATACGGACGAAACTGCGGGCGGAAAACTAGCTAAATAATATTGAACATTAAATATAACATACATACTATATAACATGTATAATTACGACGAGATTTGTGTGGTTTTGACAAGCACCGTCAGCCTTGCGTTTGACATGACGTCTATCAAATCAAATGAAGTGGTCAAACAGAAATTACATTGATTAAGTTACATTGTAAATTAAACGTAGGAAAGCAACATTCATTCATTAAATGTATAATTTAATGCATACTTCACTGACACTGTTTCCATACTAATATAAAATATAGTGGTGGCTCAGTTGTGAGGACCTAGGAGTTAAAACGTTAAGTGGGGGGTTTGAGAACAGGCGAGTACACAAGAAATAAATTGATTTTTCACATTTATCACCACTGTTTGAAACGGTGAAGAAAAACATCGCGAGGAGACCGACGTGTCCAAGAATCAAAAGTTCAACGGCATGACACATCTGCCAACCTGAATTTGGTGTGCGTGGTTGATGGCGTGAATCTTCATAGGAGGCCTTTGTCCCAGCAGTGGGAACATAATATAGGGGATAATAATGGTGATAGGAAATCTGTAAAAAAAAATATGGACATAAATTGTCTAGCGTGGCGGCCTAAACCTTTATACAGCCTGTGTCTCTGTGCTGGGAACAATAATGCAAAGATCGATTCCTTAATTCAATGATGATTTTCAACAAAACAGTCACCAATATCCCTGCAGGGGAGGTATCACTCCAAATTCTGCAATGAAGATCAAAAAACATAAATTTCCTGTCAAAAACAAAATTAATCACGTCAATTGGTTGAAAAATCGCGGAGTAATTTAGCATTACGGCCAAAAAACAATCAAGTGAAATTCCGAAAGCTATTGTATTTAAAAATATGTATTTATCGCCAAACAATATACATAGAAATGCGAATAATAGGTGAAACCTCTGCTGTGCTTAAGCCTTAGCGGTAATACAGGAGTGCCCAAATCCTACAGAATAAGGTAAGGATTTTGTTACTATAAACTTTGCAGCCAGTAACTTTACAGTAAGTACACCTTGTGAGGTTATTTACATTTCAACAGGGGATCCAGACGTCTCATAATTTTAATTAGCAACTAACTGCCTTTTCCCTATTCGTTCGCTTCCATTTTAATTTTTTTGCCGTGTCGAATTCCAAAATCACGGTGAGGGCCTTTCAGGAAATTTAAAACGGGAATTTAATAGACGTAGAAAATGATTTTTGATAAAAAGGATCGAGCTGAGCGCACGCTTTAAGAGGCAAAATTAATTAATAGAAGAATTTTAACTAATTTTCATTCATGCTGTTTTGAATTTTTTTATGCGGTAGGCATTTGTTTGTGAATTAGTATTTCTATTATATATGCAGTGTCAATGACCTGTCATCAAAGCCCGTATTATTTATGCTTATTAGTTGTGTATAAATTTTTTATTATAAAACTAGCTGTCCGACCCGGCTTCACCGGTAGTATATAATATATAGTCTATAGCACTCAGAGATCAAGTACATTTCCAACGTTGAAGTAAGTTTTGAAATCTATCAAGTAGTTCTTGCGATTAGTACGTTCAATTAAACAAAAATGATTATTAGAATTATATACAAGGTATTGACCACATTTTAATCTATTGGTGCTCGTAACATGCCCTAAATTTATATAGGTGTTTTCTATTAATCAAATGTGTTCATTTTTATAAAGATTTGCAGAAGCGTTATTTATCACTATGTTATTTATGACTCATAAACACATCAGGAAGCATTAATTATCTTCTCTTCACACACAATTAAAATACACATCAAAACAATATAATCAACTTACATCCACGTAAATCCCTGGTAAGCCAAACACCCTTGTAGAGGGAGTCTCCATCGGAGTGAATCTATAGAACTCATGGTTGCCTCTGTACCACTTGACAGAGTACAGTGGCGCCCCCTGCATGTCCCTGGAGCAAATGAGAGCGGCCGTGCCCCCTCGCACCACGGTGGACGGTTCCACCAGTAGTCTGACGTCACGAAGGCTCGTAACACCTGAAATAAGCTTGAACTTTAATTTTTCTGAGGTTTTCTTTAAACAGTTTGTGAAAATAAGTAAGACAATTGACAGATAAATAGATTTTGCTTCTGACATACACTCACTCAAAATCATAGGGTTGACGATTCCAGTTTTAGTCTTTATGTTTTTTATGTTAGTTCTAAAATAATAATATAATCAGTAGGGGAGGGAATGCATTTCTTAACACAGGTTATTCCTAGCAAGAGGGCCTCTTAACAAAATTGCATATAAAATATTAAGGTGAAATATATATATAAATATAATAAGGATTTGTTTAACTTTTAAAGTGATTTTGTTTAAGCTTTCTAACAGGAATGATTTGAAATGTAACTATATCCGCCAATCTATATTGGTATATTAATAAGATAATATATTAATAAGTACGATGTTCTGCTATCAGAACATCGTACTGATTAATATATGGTCATCATTTTCTTCAACAGCTATATAAGAGTCACGGATGAAGGAGGCAACATTACTTAGCAAACGGGCCTGAGTCTGCTTCGTGTACGTGGACGTGTCTCGACCGAGGAATACGCGTGTGCCGCCGCACGCTAACCATCGGTTGGTTGGTTGGTTTATTTTCTTTTACTCAAAGATACCACATTTGTTTTCTGCGCACAGACGGACGCGCGTATTCTGTTCGTGCCTCGCTAAAGCTGCAAGAGGTTCGTGTGGTGTCATGACGTCTTTAATCTGAACTTAACGAACGAACAAATGGCTTGGCTTGCCGCGCAGCTTCGCGCTGTTATCGTGGCAGCCGCATTCATTCAGGTACCGTTACCTCGCGCGGCAATTGCCTCGAAAAACTGTTCGCTCTGTGTAGACCCGCCTGATAATGAACTCTTTTAATTTGAGTTTCCAACAAATTACTTAATCAAATAATTAATTCATCCGGCAATTCAACGTTTTCCGCAATTAAGCTGTCTAAAATGTGTAACTTAATGGATATAAAATTGTCATTAATCAGTTACTTTTACATTTTATAATGCTCAATGTCAAAATGAAAATTATCTTTGGCCTGCCCTTAAGCATTCATTAATGACCAATTCACAAACTTCGCCATTAACTTAATAAATACAGCTATTTTATTGTCCCTCCATTAAGCCTTTGACTT
This sequence comes from Zerene cesonia, assembly GCF_012273895.1. NCBI lineage: Eukaryota > Metazoa > Arthropoda > Insecta > Lepidoptera > Pieridae > Zerene > Zerene cesonia. The sequence continues at coordinate 992,575 of NC_052104.1, forward strand.
TGACGTCAGACAGTTAATTTAATTCAAATTTTGCTTATTATATATTTAAATCAATAAAATGTATCGTGAAAAGGTTTTTGGTAATATAGTACATTAAACGGAATCAATCAATCGTTTATCGAAGCATCCAGATTAGATTTGAATTTTTATTCTTTTTTGTTTTTAATACATAATGATAGATTATTATAATTCAAAATTTAAAACACACTCACTTCACTTATGAAAGTGGTTGAATAAAACTACAGTATTTTCTTGTATTTGATTTTACGCTTCCTCTATCTACATATCCTATGATCTGATGACATAAATGTCTTTGTACCAAATTGAATCCAAATCTGTTCAGTGGTTTCAGCGTAAGAAAGACTGGCAGACAGAATTACAATGGCATTTATAATATAAGTAAGGATACTTATTGAATACTTTATGGTTCTCTCACTAACTTAATGTTAACGTATAGGGGATCTCAAAGTGGATCCCTTATCTTGTCCTAGAATATTTATAGAAGGGTTAAACCTTCATTATCATCATCATAAACTGAGTCAAGTCCTCTAAGACATGTCAGTGTTATCACAAGATTTTTGGAGTATTAAAGAAACAGTGAACAGGACTAGCGAACCGCCCCGGCTTCGCACACCTGCAAATTTACATGCATTTAAATCATTAATATCAGTTGAGACATTTTAAAGATATAAGCTTACACTGAGACAGACAATGGGAAGGACTGATTAAAACTAGTCGTATAACATTTAAATGCTTTTAAATACTTGAAAAACTCTAACGAATAGAAAAAAAACTGTAACAAGCTGGGATTGAACCCGTGTCCTTCACTATTCCGTAGCAAATCAATATAATACTAAATTTGATCATATTGATTTAAAACAGCATCAAATATTAAAACAATTTCCATAAATGTTAAAAGCTCCGACGTCGGAAAATTGTATTTTTAAAGTCAGTACTGACATGACATTTTCAAGTGCCTTTGTTAAAATAAATTTAGAAAACGTTAGGTACGCTCTACGTATAATAATATACGCCACTGTCCTTTGTCTTTGTTTATTTTTGTCCTGACGTTATAAAAAAAAACGGAATTGCACTGTCAAAGGAATTCGTTTATTTTTTGAATAAAAAACTAACGACACTTGTGTTTTGGCATCACTACCTTACTTTTAACAGCGTTTTGGAAAGACTTTAATTTAAACTATTGCAGCGACATTTTTAGTTTCAAAAATAACGCAAATATCGGTCGGCAGGACACAGAAGGCTGGAAGGAAGGAAGGAGTTGTTATAATTATATAATTTAGTATTTTTAATATAACTTGCCACGGCCAACGTAAGATAGTATAGTTAATCCATTGAATCACAACGGCATTCGGCTGGTGGAAGACTTTAAAAACTAATCAGATCATTCGTGTAAAAGATTTTAAGCCAGGGCGTTGTCTTAGTGTGGAGTGTTTGATAAAGTGCTACTAGTCCAAGAAACTGGGTAGGGTAAATGCGAATTTGAGATTAAAACTTGAATTTTTGATATAATTTACTTTGAGGAATCTAAAAACGAACTGTGCAAGTTTTTTTTAAATTTACCCCCGAGAAGGGGTGAAAAAAAATTAAAAAAGTTGTTTTTTTGAAATTTTGGCGAAACCGTAAGTGTTAGAAAAAAAGTTTTAGATAAAACTTGTAGAGCGTAAAATTTTACACAAAAATGTTTCTATGACTTTTTTTCCTAAAATTGAAATTAACTGGGATAGGGCAGTTAGAAGCTAAGGGATGATAACTGCAACTTTAAAAAAATCATAACTTATTGAAAAATTGATAAACTGACCGACCTACATATTAATTCCAGAATCAGTCACGTTTATCACATCGCCTTAGCAAGAATAATGCTCTATAATTCAGATTCAGGATAGAATCTCCGACAAATCCTTTATAGAAAGGACGTAGACCTATCTGTAACGAGCTTAGTGCCTCAGGGGCGATCTTTATTCCAAACTCAGGTTTGTTAAAGTGGATATGTACTAAATAAGATTAGGGAAGCGAATTCAGCGCGGTATCGGTCCTGATATTTTATGTGCATTTAAATAACTGTTCTATTTTTAAATCGACGAGCATTCCATACAACAAATGGAAAATAGTTTTTTTTTTATTCGTTAAAAGGCCAGCACTTCTCCACGATCTCGCCGGACGGTCAGCTGAGACGTAGCCTAAGATGCAGGCTTCCATAGAAATGCATTTTTAGGTTCCGTACCCGAAGGGTAAAACGGGATACTATTACCACAGATAACATAATACTATACTACTGTTTACTCTATGTACTGTCTGTCTGAATGTCTGACCGAGATCGTTAGATGGTAGAAATATCCAGAGATAATGTATTTCTGTTGTTGCTACCACAATAAATAATAAATGGTCTAGGTTAAGCAACGGTTGGTACGGTAATAAAAGAGAAATCAGTCTTTTTTGCAGTTTATCTTTAACCATTTGCTACGAATCCTAGTCGCAATAGAACAATATTTAAAGTTTCGTAGACGTGTACATATATATTGATAGCATCGAATTAATATAAATGTAACGGTAAAGCTATTGTTTTGTTAAACATTGAATAGATATCATTCAAATTGCTATATCTAAAGCTTCATTGTATTCTACAGAAGGAAGCAATCATGGTCGTAATTATAAAACTTATTTGCTATATCTCAGGTATATTTATTTATTTTCAAATGATGTATGGAATATATTACAATAATACATGCAATTGTAACTATACACAATTAAACTTACAATAATATAAAGAATAAAATTTCGTTTAAAATCCTTTCAAAAGTTTATAATTTCTATTTTTATTTGTATATTTTTCGCACATATTAATCAAACGCACAGAATTGCAATGGACATTGTTATTTTGTGTGGATGATGCTTGTAATATATCCTCTCTTTATAGCGCTTTATTTAAACACAATTATACACATCGACCTTATAAGATCGCAAAGAGTGACTTGATCCCGCCCATTATTTGCTTTTTTCTCCTTCCTTTGACCCCTTTATCATGTTCCTTACACCCGTAACACTAAGTTATTTCCACCAGGCAAATATCTGCTCGTTTGCCTACAATAACATAAAAAACGAATATCGACATGTAATTTTTCCCTATTTCCATGTCTCTGTTCTCAGAATTAATAATCACATGTGGAGCGTTACAAAGACACTGTCTCAAGGCCAGCAAGAATACATTTATATATGAAACTTCACATTGAAATTCAATCAAGATAGACCGATGGATGTATTTGAGTGGGTCGTTTATATTCAGAAAATATGGACGCGTCTTTCCAATACCATTTAAATAGTGGGCCTTGAGATTCATCTGGAGCTATTTCATACCAGATAAATTGTGCCTTTTACTACTGGATTCAATTTATTAGCGAGTGTTTCTTTGAACGATTTAAAATATGTTTAAGCATAGACTTTTGTATAGAATAGTGATATAGTGCAAAACATATATTAGAATTTAATTAAAGAGACTACTTATGCATTTGTTATATTTATTATAGTAACAACTATATCAATAATTGTTTATTAATTTGTTATATAAATTATAATGTTAAATTGTTATCAAACATGCCTTAATAGTGCTAATTTGCGCCTCTTTATTGTTTTGCAATTCAACTGGTATTATTTATAAATTTTATTGTACAAATAAACAATATGGTGATAAATACGTATCAAACATTTTCATTTAAAAAAGATGAATTCTATGAAAGCGCTTCTATAACTTGTTTTGAATATAATAACGTATTAAAATAAAAAGAGAAAAACTGACTAACTATAAATTATAGTGTCTAGCTGTAGCTTAATTTCATAGAATCCTTCCATTTTCTAGGATAAAAGTGTACATAGTCTAAGAAGAACGTACAACCGAATCCTTTATATACCACATTTTATAAACATAAACGGAATAATCGAGTTTCTCTTACCCTTACAGCCTTCATTAATTTGTTAACATAAACAATTTTATACCACAGTAAAAATGGTTCAAGGGACATCAAAATATCACAATTTATTCAATTTAAAGCGCATTCATTATTCTGTTCATTACGAGAGAGATGTGATGCTCAAAATGCGCCATTAACATTTTTTACCGGCTATGAATCCTTAGAATCGCAGTTAAAACGACTTAGATTACAGCTTATAGCCTTTGTGACCAATTCCGTGGTAATAGACGTAAAAGTAATCGTTGTTACGCCTAAGAATAACAAACGAATTATGGGTTTGAATTAATTTGAGTTCTGTAATTAACCACTGTACATTTAAATATGAAAGAAAACAGAAGTTTTTAATTATTCTTTTCAACTTTATAGTAGTACTAGCTTAATAACGTAATAAAAATCTTTTAATAGTAATAATTCTTCAAAAAAAAAAACAATCTTTCCGCCATTCAAGGAAATAGGCAGTGAAATGCTTCATCGGAGTATAAGGTGGCCTGTATCACTTTCCTGCTCCCTATCTCCATATCTACTTACACTTATCGTCAGAAACAAGCAACAGATTATTAAATCAGAAATACATTTCATTCCTATGGGAAAGAAAAAATTGTGTAACGTTTTGTACATATAAGGCTGATCTTGAACGTAAGAAGTTTAAACTTTAAGCTATATAGAATGAATATTAGATAACTGTATCTGTACTGTTGTTAATAGACTGCTATTAGCAAACGAACTGTCGCATTTATTAAAGCACTAACATATCCAATACCACACGGATAACATTCCTCAGCGTTCGCAGAAGCTTCAAACCACAGAACTTTAATTCAAAAACAATCCCTTCCCACTGAGACAAGGGCGAAATCGTGTAACGTAAATCGGAACACCTTCGTTTTAACGCGTTATTGAATCTGAGCGAGAACATATCGATATTATCAGGAACACACGAAGAAAATTCCATTTTCTGCTACATTAGCCGGGTCTAGGGAGTGGTTAGCGCGATTGGGAGGAATGCTTGCTATCGGAGTATAGTAAATTATGAACTGTTACTGGTATATCAAGGCCACTGTCAATGGAATGATTTATATAAAACGGACCCTAAATAAATGATTTAATGTTGTATTTGGTTCATCTTACCGAAAGAATGGGTTGGCTGATAAGTATACTTTATAAAGTATTTTAACCATTATTATTATCATCATCATCATCAGCCCATACATGTTCCCACTGCTGGGACACAGGCCTCCTATGAGGGTTCAGGCCATAATCCACCACGCTGGCCAAGTGCGGGTTGGCAGATTTCACATGTCGTCGAACTTTTGATTCTTTGGCATGCCGGTTTCCTCACAATTTTTTCCTTCACCGTTTTAAGCAGTGGTGATGTTGTCCACATGTGCAGATAAATTGAAAAATCAATTTATTTCCTGCACGCTCGCCCCGGTATCGAACCCCGACTTATCGATTTTGAAGTCCGAGGTTCTCACCACTGAGCCACCACTGCTATATTTTTATATTAGGTTGAAATTATAAAATGCATAGTAATCATAGCCACGGATATTTTACATATGATTATTAAAATAAGGTTGAATTTGAATCAATCCTGCTATGTAATTTGATCTTAAAATGAGATCGGTCGATAAAGAATCATTACAGTTTCAAGCAAAATTGTAATTTGTCGAAACAATATTGTAATCCGTAAAATATTGCTTAATATTAGCGCATTATTTTTCGTAAGATAATCTACCGATGTGAAACCGTTGAATTGTGAAATGGGCATTCAATATTGTGGTTTTTTATGATATTCGGGCAGGATTCGGCACCCGTGGTACTCACAGAAGATTAACGTGAAAAGAGCGGAGAAGCCAAAAGCCGGAATACTTTTCTTTACCTTTCTCAGTATGCTTTACTTGCGAGGACTTTACCTGTGTACGCATTTTATGCATTACTCCTTAGAAGCGGGCAACGCAAATGAAGCGGCCCTACCTCTCCAAATGTTCATGGGCGGTGGTGTTCGCTTATGAACCACCAGCTCAGTTACCCGCTTTCACATAAAATAGATTAGGTTAGGTTCCTTTTAATTAAAAAATACGCAGAAACTATGGATTCGCATCCCGCACTAGACGGACGTTTGGGAAAAATAAATTCTCCGCATAATAAAATATCATAGTCTGATGAAAAATAATGCATTGATTTGCAAGCTGGAGTTATCATCACAATATTTCGACAGTTTGCATCTGCTCGAGCTAGATTCTAATTTATCCATAATCGTGCGAGTTAAATAATAATACAACGGTTTTTACAATTTTACCGCGACATTTGTCATTTATAGGTAGGAGAAAAAAATTTATACTATATTATATAGCATTCTAATTTGTGCACAGAAGGTAATTTATTTAATTAAAACATCAATTACGTTTAACCATCTCATTATATTCACATAATATGAATTCTAGAACACTCGAAACCTTTACAAAACAAAGTTAGCAGTGAAATGGACAATTTTTTATGAACATTGCCGTTGCTTTTAAATGGTAGCCATCCATTTGGCTTGCTACAGTTTGGCAAATACGACGGCTCAAAGGTGCTTTTAAAAGCCTACTTCAATACCTTTCATTTTATAAGCATCGTGTTTTTTTTTTAATTTATTCGAAACCGAGCTAATTTCAAACGGAGACAATATTTTTATTGCATGATCCGCAATGGAGATTCGAGTTTATGAATACCTGCATTTGTAACTGAAAATCCTCGCCATGTTCGAAATAAACAAGCTCGACTCGACAGTTTGTAAAAAAACGGTCGGAAAGTTTGGCGTTCAGAGGATTTTTTGCCAAACGCGAGTGCGGCCGAAGTTTTGTTGGCGCACTAAATCTAAATGCATAGACATTGGTGCACTGTCAACATCGTAAATACGCTGATGTCAATTTGATGCTGTTCCTGATTTACTGCTGTGGCAATAATGGGGATTAACGAGCTAGTGCTATTCGACGGAATGATAGTTCTATGAAAACAGTTAAATGTACTAAGTGCTATGATATGTAGCCGACCTGCCCAAAAACAAGGGGATTTTGAGTTTGAACGTATTTTTTTTTGATTTGATACTATATACAATACAATAACTCTATGGGTTTTCATACGATTTCCTTAATAAATTTGCATTTGATAAGAAATTGTCATCTGGTCCTATTTTAGAATCTGCAATGGTAATTCTTTGAAGAAATAAATAATCGTTATATACATGTGCATAAAACGTGTCCATAATAAGCAGTTTCTTGTTATATGAAAGAAATCATTCTCATCAATAGATCCCGGGTTTCAATTGTCGTGGTGTATAATAATGGAGAAACATACTGAAATAGTTCAAGACATATAATAAAGCATTACTTTACCTTTCCCGGCAGTAAAAAATAAGTCAATTTAAAAACATGTGTAGTAACTTCGTACAAAAAGCGCATAAAAAAAAAACTGAGAAATATAGGCTAAAACAAATATAGGCTAAAAGCATAGAGCATTTCTATTCCTATCAAGTTTATCCCCGATATACACCAGTCGTAACATCCAAAAATCCTTCGGTCAAGGGTTGTCCATCACGGCGTTGCACTAAAAAAGCCCCTACATATGCTCGAACAAGATTTACGAGCAGCAGTCGTGAGTCGATCATAAAAAGTGTAATATTTCTATATTGGCTGCCAAATAAGACATCGGCGCGGATTTTTCTAGAAGCTGATATGTCAAGAGCGTATGTTGGATGCGATGGTAGCTTCTATGAAATGCGCCATTTCTCTAAATAATATTTTGTAATCTCCTCTTACATATCTACACTTTAATTATAAAGACGACACATTTGTAATTATTTAATATTTTCTCGTAAAACCTTCGAAAAGCTTTAGAAAGCTGCAATCACTGAGTGCCATAGACTAGATATATAACACGAGCGAAGCCAGTGCTAACTGCTAGTATACCTAAATAGTGTAGTGTTGTATTTTCTTGTGTTTGAATAGTGTAGTGTAGTGTCATCGTTGTACGCATATAATGTTTATTCGTTCATTCTCAGTAACTATCGTCTTTTCTACTTCACTACATACTATAAAACGCTTTCAAAAAGTCGCTTTCTCTGTTCCTATGTCCCTATGTATGCTTAAATCTTTAAAACTACGCAACGAATTCTGATAGGGATTTTTTAACGATAGAATGACACAAGAGAAAAGTTTTTATGTATGATAACATCTATTAAACGACTCCGAAATTAACGCGTGCGAAGCCGCCGGAAAAGCTAGTATTATAAACGCGAAACTTTGTTTTTAATTTATGGGTATCAAAAACCTCTTTTGGTATCTTTATGAAATTTGATATAGAGTTGGATTACTCGTATAGTCTAGACAAACACATAGGCTTCATTTCAGCCGAGTTTGAGAATTTAAAACTTGCAGGATCCAGCTGATCCCTATTAAATTACTATATATTGCTTGAATAATAAATTGCCAATTAAATCAGTATGATTATTACATACATTAGCTTTAGATTTGCTGTCGTATAAAAAATTTATAGCACTCTGTTTTCAACACACTTCAAAAATTAACAGATATCCTGAAACGTATTATACTATTTTCTGTTTGTTTTTATACATTAAGATATGTATATCTTTATACGTAATACTTTAAAGTATTATTAAATTATATTATATTATAAAGTCTTCGTTAAGCTCGCGCAGGACTCTTTAGCCTACAGATCACTAAGTGATACAGTCGCCTAATAAATTGATTGTTTTATTTAATTTAGTACCATTTTTAAATACATATAATTTTATTAAAAAGATAAAATATGTATAATATGTAATAAAATATGTACAATCGACAGTTATGTTGGTGAAATATTCGATGGGCATTTCATCAAGACACCTCGGTACCGATTGTAAAATAAAATTTACTTTCATTATTATTATCAAGCAGTTAAAATTCATTACTTCCTTGTAGCGATGCCCGTTTTATGCTGTAAAAAAATAAGGCCATAGCAAAAAGGTATTTTTATTTTACGATTTTTTGAAAAGCCATTGAATTTATGCCCAACTCTCACAAGCACTTGAAACTTCAGGTTTAACAAAATATTGTAATGTTTTTGTAAAATCATATTTTCAAATGCGTACACAGGTAAAGTCCTCGCAATTGCGTATAGAGAACTAGCATTCCGCTCGCGGCTTCGCCTGCGTAGTGAAAGGAAAAGACAGTACTGGAGATTTCCTTGCGTTGTATGGAATTCCGATATCGACTAAATCAGTTCTGTGGTACAGGCGTGAACATGAGACAGATATACAAAGACACTTTTGAATTTATGTTACTAGTAATTTAAATATATTTAAAAAAAACTTGTTCTTTTTTTAACATATTTAAAGAAGATTCAAAGAGTCGGTCTGAATCAAAGTTTTTTGTAAACCTGACTATTTAAGCCTACCCTTCCTTATATTTCAAATCATAATGACCAATTTTTTTGTTTATATATCTAAAAAATTGTAACGACTTTGTTTTGGTTAGTTGCTTAGCAACGTTGTTTGACACACAACGTTGCTAAGCAACAAACATCTTACAGTCACCGAAATGGTACAAATAAGAAACACTAGGTATACAATAAAATCCCGCATCACGTGGCAGGTGCATTTCTCATCAATTACTTTGATCAATTGTAACTCGATAGTCTTCTGATAGACAAAGACTTATAACTCAATGTTTATTGTTTCGTTAATATTTATCTTTACAGACTATAAATTATGCTACATTTTGCCTAAATTCGGAACTGATGACGCCATCTTCTAAAATATCATTTAACGACAGATCGTTGAATGTGTTTTCCTATGCGATATGTTTCCCTCTACAATAATGTTACTTATCCCATTATAATAACTCAAACCATCCTTATACCTAAATAAAAATAACGAAATTTGGAATCAGAATTTAATATAGATATTTGTAACGAGAAACTACCAAATATCTATCCTCAATATCCACACCATTCTCGTTTATATTTTATAGCAATACACCTTTGTTATTGAACGTTCATACTACCATCTAATTCGAAATACATTAAAAGTTTTGCAGCACGGCTTCCTAGCACCAGCCAGTGAATGTTGCTTGCAATTTAAGTTTAAAACTGTCTCAGAGCTAGTTGCAGTAAAGGTTAGTTAAACGCCCGTATATTTCCTTTTTATTATTGCCGCATGTATAAACTATAAGCGTATTGGACTGGGTTTCTCTTTATGGTTCGGTGGGTGATAACAATGTTTTATGAAAGAAATTAATACTGTTTGTGCACAATTTATTTTTGGTTTGGTTTTCTTTGAATTCGAACTGAGATGTTTCAATGATGATTAAGCGTTGCGACATGTAGACATCATTAAAAAACATCATCGATTTCAAAAATAAACCCTCATGTTAGACGTTTTGTGCAGTCAATAATGTGAAGAAAACTCCGAAGGTACTCTATGACTAAAAGGTCTTTGTATTTTCAATTTAGATGATAAAGTAAACACTGCAGTTATTAAACGAATGCCATATGATTATCTTCTCTCTTGAAAGGCAAATAAGTATTATTATCGCATGTAACAATTTGTAGCTAGCTTTCCCAACTACCGTCAATTTATTTTCAAATCCCGCTTCAGCTTATACCTTGACTGTTTCGGGCTTATGAGCGTATTTAGCTGTAATTTCAGTAATTTCGGTGCAAGTCAATTTCGCGAGACGTGCAAGCGATTCCGCGGGCTTAGTGTATAACTCGCTACATAACTCCGTTCAATTAAACTGAAGTAAACGTGACTTGCATATTTTAGCAATGCTCCCACAACAATGGCGATTGCAAATGTTTATCGTAAGTATGATATAATGATAAATTTATTATATTATTACTGTGAAATTTATGTATTTCTATGATAAGTGTATTTTGTACGTTTGTCTATTATCTACACTATTTTATTTAGGTCCAAATTTGGTATGATTAAATAACTAGATGTAATTACGCATTCGAGATCTCACAAGAGTCATAGCAGTTCCGAGCATTATTCTTAATATATTTAACTTTTATTTTGATACTAGTCTTCTGCCCGCGACTTTGGCCGTGTAGTCTGAAGCAAAGTGGTTCCGTAGTTTTACTCTCATAGTTCCCAAAGTAGTAATAAGTAAGTACACTACTGCCTTGCTCAGTTCTCAATCCTATATCGCTATCAAATTTCAATTTAATCGGTTAAGTGGCTTAGGCGGGAAAGAGATATTTATAATGTTATGAAAGAATATCTATTTGAAGTTCAATAGCGCAAGGAATGCAAATATTGTCTAAAATTTATGTCTACTTACAAATATATAGTTTGTTATGGAATTTTCATATGTTCCGTCTCATCTCTTTAATACGATTATCTGATTTTATTTTTTATTTAATAGTTATTATCTTATATAAGTATATCGTGCGGATCATGCTTTTGTAAACGTATGTTCTGTTAATTTAGTATTTATATTACATTATACACTATTTTATGTTATTCTATTTATTTTTATTCTTGTATCTTCCTTTTATTTGTACGCACTGTCAGGGAGTCAATGTGGTGTCCACTGAAAATCAGTGGAGAGTGAAGTACCTCGAATGGACTTAGACTCTCATACACTGTGGATCACCTTTTTATACTAGGTTATTTTAGCTCATTCTTTTAATAATAAATTCTTTTATTTTTATTACCTTGTATAAATTGATGTATTTTATTTCTTTCTTTCTGATAAATATCGCTGTCAGCTTTCACACTGACACTCATTATGAACGATACAGATAATGTATACAGAATACATAATCTAAAGATAAAACACAATCTCGAAGACATTGCATCCAGAAGATATCGCTGCATGTAAGACACAAGATTATTACAGCGCCACGTAACTCCAAAGGCCGAACTCGCATCTGAGCCTAGTCCTTTATCCACACAAAAGCAATAGCAGGTCAAACAACGGTAACTCTAAAACACAAACCAAGAAACACAATATATGTGATTTAACCCTGTATATAGGTAGAATCGATCCAACCATAAATTAAATTTCTTATTGTCGTGAGAAATTTTGAATGAATAGAAAAAAAATTGATCACGAGGCGGGATTTGAACCCGCGTTTTTTTGCCATACCGTAGCAACGCCTAGCTTAACTTCTAAATCATCACAATAGATACCGTAGAGTGTCACTTAGGCACATGAAACCGAAAGAGTAGAAGAAATTCGATTACTGAGGTGGGATCACGGGTGATCGAGAAACTAATAAATATAAACTACATAGTTTGTTGTTTCTTGAATGGAAATTGTGTTCTATTCCTAGCTAGATAAGGGGAATATTTCAGTGAAAATAAGTATCAAAGTAACAGTTAAGTAGTTAGCTTATTAGAATGAATAAAAACACTATGAATAAAAAATAACTACTACTTTAAATTGCATAGCTTCTTACTCGTACATAGGTCTTATGTTTCTATAGCTAGCCTAGATAAAGATGGCATCAACTGGTTTTAAATTGGAATTCCCGTCTGCTTCAGGTATTTCCTAGTCTTATCCTCCATTATGTCCAATTACCGGGTGAACTCAAATTCAAGTATTTCTGCTTTAGTGGAAATTATACCAAAAGAACATATAAAATTATACCAAAATAACATTATAAAAGTCGGTCAAGTGAGAGTCATACTAAACCCCAAACAGCTTATTTGTAAGCTAAAGAGCAAATGCTAAAAAAATTGGTCACCCATCCAATATACAACCGTACAAACCGTTGCTTAATTTCGTTTTTTTATTATTTGTTATATAGCGGCAACATAAATACATAATTATTATCTATATGTCAATGAGATACGGCCTGATGCCTGACGGATGGAAAAACGGACAGAGGACACACAAACAGACAGACATGCAAATAAGTCATAGAAAGAAAAGTTTTAGTAACAACGACCCATTTTCCCTTTAGTTAGATCCCTGAAAAGGAAACAATTCGCCTTGAAAGGTAGTTTCGATATGATTAATTAAACGCGCGAAGTAAGGTTTGCTCAAATAATAAAGATATAATATTATATAACGAAAAAAAAGCAGTGGTGGCTCAGTGGAGAGTACCTCGGACTTCAAAATTGATAAGTCGGGGTTCGAGACCGGAGCGAGCGTGCAGGAAAGAAATTATTTTTTTAATTTATCTGCACATGTGGATAACATCACCACTGCTGAAAACGGTGTAACAATACATAGTAAGGAAACTGGCATGTCCAAGAATCAAAATTTCGACGACATGTGACATCTGCCAACCCGCACTTGGCTAGCGTGGTGGATCTTGGCCTGAACCCTCAAAGGAGGCCTGTGTCCCAGCTGTGGGAACATATATGGGTTGATGATGATGATTATATTAATAACAAAAAATCTGTCGTTTTCTTATTAGTGAACCTTACATGCAATAATATGTTCGGGCATATAAACATTCCTATCCTGTGAATTCTTTAAACTACATATACTGGTACTATATAATATCTGTGGTAATATTACACGGCAGTTTTGATCCATTGACATAATTAATAGTACGGTAACTACAATTGTACCACATTATTCTGTAGCATAAGTTATATTCATCTAACCCACGTAAATCAGAAACGCTTGCCACATTTATCGCTTACTCCATTACATATATTATGCCCTTCATTTACGAAAATTGAGCTATTCTTTTAATAAATATGTTATATTATTATTTAGGTGATAAAAAAATTATGTTAAGAAACAGATGTATAGACGTATATCAGGAAAGCAGTGGTGGCTCAGTGGTGAGGACCTCGGACTTAAATCGAAAAGATTGGCGTTGTATTACAATCGGGGAATGTACTAGAATCTCATAGAAGTGGGTTTGTAAACTCCCCGGTGCAAAGGGGCCAAATTTTTTCAATGTCGATTCTTTTTCGAAATGTCGTATTCCATTTTAATTCGAAACCTTTTGAAGAATAATTTTTCTAGAAGAAGTAAGAATGTGATAAGCAAAGCTTTATTCTTAATTTCTAACTCCAATACAAATACCGCTCATAACCTAGGCGAAGGAACAACAGTTTTATACATTTTTATTAAGGACTCACCTTAATATTTGCGGTAAAATGTAATAAAAAACTTTAATTCTGATATTACGGATTGCTCCATTACTTTCCTAAATCTCAAGAAAATTAAACATTTTTCACAAGAATTAAGTTCTTTTTCTGTGACAGGGAAAGGATCGCGGCATATTTTTCTTAGTCTATTCTAGGCCTTTAGTTTCGCTGGAAAATGAATGAGGCCAAGTTAAAAATAATCGTATTTTCTTTGAATATATTTTCAGAATTACGATCCAATAAATATCTCATTTTAAAATATGTTAATTTTTCATACAACAAACATAATTCTGAAAGAAACATTTCAATTCTCGTATCCATAAATTATTAAGAAAATTCTTAAATATAACGTAAGTTTTCAATATCACAAATTTCTTATACAAAATGATTTCGCATACAAAACAATAAACACTTTCTATGTTGATACGAAAGTTATATTTGCTATTATTTCCATGGCCATTGTTGAAAAATCGAACACCAAGGATCTCGGGGATTCATTATGAGTTATCTTTGACACGGCTATATTAAATCCCTCAGTCGTCGCCATAGAGGCGAGATTCGTTAAGCATCTCTAATGACTGCAACTTTCCCGCTGTCACTGAAATTTGTTTCTGCTTATATCTCCCCATTTCTATATTTCTGCTTATTCAGTTTTGTGAATGCGCGAATTTCGTTGACTCATTTAGCGAACATATTCATGTTTTCTTGAATAATTTTAACGGTTTCGTTGTTGATGATGAAGCAGTGTTTGGGAAAATCCATGCAAGATTGGAATATGCGACTCAACTGTTTATCTATATCTATCTTCTTATATATAAAATTCTCGTGTCACAATGTTAGTCTCTATACTCCTCCGAAACGGCTTGACCAATTCCTCTGAAATTTGGTAAGCATATTGGGTAGGTCTGAGAATCGGCTAACATCTATTTTTCATACCACTAAACGATAAGAGTAAGGCAGAACAGCGTTTGCCGGGTGCAGCTAGTATATATATATAAAAATGAAACCCGTTTTCCTTGGTCACGGCATCACGCGTGAATGGCTGGACCGATTTCACTAATTCTTTTTTTGTTGTATTTGTTATTATTAGGACAAGGGCCTTACGGAAAAAAATATTAATAAAATCTCTCAGAAATATTGAAAAATGTACATTTAATTGCGCATATTTTAAAAAACGCGAGTAACAAATGTCAATGTCATTCGCAGCCATAGATTATATTGATGAAAGAGCATCGTTTGTTTTGCTGTCATTGTTTAGCATGCCCATTTTAGAAAATAATCTATAATCCTACTAATATTATAAATGCGAAAGTTTGTAAGGATGTGTGTGTGTTTGTTGCTCTTTCACGTAGAAACTACTAAACCGATTGCAATGAAATTTACGTAGTAGGTACGTAGACAGCTGGACAACTGGAATAACATATAGGCAACTTTTTATCCCGATATTCCTACGGAATACGGACTTACGCGGGTGAAACCGCGGGGCGCAGCTAGTATAGTAGTTATAACGTTAACGTGCATAGGTACTTATTAATAACCTACGAACGATCTAACAATCTAGCTTATCGTTCTTTCATTTAATTTCAATCCACAGAGTTATCGAGTTACAAAAAAACGTTTTATCTGAAATGTCATTTTTAACATAACTTTCTATTTTCAAAATTACATTATTTATAACTTTTTCTACTTCCAAATCTAAAAAAATTGAGTTGTAAGTCGGGTTAGGTTAGAACAACTTAACCCATTTTAACCCTTGCCTATGATTCTCTTTTACGCAAACTCACCGTATGTACAAAACTAGATGCAAATGCTCTTCATAATAATGCTACGTTTTCTGTAATAAAAATAATTAATGGTTTGTTGCCGTCATAAGTCCTTTCTTCCTCATTTTTATCCTCAATTATTTAAGAGTTTATATAAATTATTTAACGGTAATAATTATGTGGCATAATGATATCAAGTCTGAACACAATTACAGGGATCATTCGTATTATAAGTACCTACTGATCTACCACTCATTATATTGTCCCATTAAAATAAAAAGCGAAGAAGTAAAATAATTTGTTACCTACATAACGCTAAAAAGACGGTTGAATTTAACAAATCGCAATTTACGAACTAAAATTAATATTGCCAACGACAACGACGAGTCAGCAAGCAAGATATTTACACACCGCTTCTCACCCTAAATAAATTATGAAAACGGTAACAAAACCAACCCTATTTTAATGAGAAAGCTTACTAAAGTAAGCTAGTGTTGAAAAGAATACATTTTCACGATACGAGCCTAGTTAAACTGAAAAAGGCTAACAATCTATTCAAGAGATTAATGCTTTATGTGGCTTTCTTTATACGCGTGCCCTACAAAGTCTAAAAGGAAGGTTGGTTTAAGGCTGTGAAGAATATTCCGGAATCCGTTTACTGTCATGGATGGAACTTTTTGTGAAATGCTGAATATCTAAGCTGAGGTCTAAATGGGGCTATTTATTTTACAAATACATTTTGGGGTTAGTGCAAATAAGAAGGTAAAAACAGAGATTTATCTGCCCATAGTAAATAATACGTATTCATTTTTTGCTATCAGAGATATATGGAAGGTAGGTCTAGTAAAAAGAGGATGAATTATGCAGCGGTTTTGTAATTTGATTAATATTAAGACATTTATTGAACAATATTATTTCTAATGAAGCATTGTTTCTTTTTATTTGAAATCCGATATATCAGCATGCTTTTGACGCTTGATATGAATGGTTAATACATTTATTTATATTTAATATTAAGTATTTGACTAGCTGACTCTTGAAACACGTGGTTAGATTTATACATTTACTAGCAAACTCGACGAACTCCGTTTCGCCACCAGATGGCTTCGTTTTTCCCGCTTTTCTGTTGAAATTTTTCCGGAATTTTCTTTGCTATAAACCTCACGACGCCCAAGACCTTTCCAACGAATGCAAAACCGTGGAAATCGGTTCGTGCGTTCTGGAGTTATAGCGTCAGGAAGGAAAACCCGACTTATTTTTATATAGTAGATGTTATTTTCATAGTCGTTTGATCAATTTGGTTAACATGAAATGCCAGGCAAAATTTAACAAACTTCCCACGAAATTTCATGCGATGTTTAAGAATAGAATAACGTAAATAATAATAAATTATATAGCAAAGATGACGATGAATGCGATTTTAAAGAATGCGCGTGGGAGCCCCTATATAGTGCCCCGAGTTGCTAACAATATGGCGTATGTAGCTCGGGCTTTTGTAAGGGAAGGCTCCAATACGAGCTGGCCCAATTCGTTTCGAATTGTGCTCGACCCTCACACTAGATTATTAATAATAATAAATAATAAAATCATCTTTATTCAGTCCTCACAACATTAGTACATAAGAAAAACTTAAAAATACAGATAAGAGAAAGTATAACGATGATATTATTAATTCAACATTGTGTATATATTTTTTATACAAAGCACCTTATCATATCAATTCAATTTTCTGATGAAATTTCCAATAATTAATCTCACTAACTAGCAAATCTGAGTAAAATCTTGGAATCGCTATCAATTCTGATCATCTTGTTTAATTAACCTACATTAGCTACTTCTCATTAGAAAATACTTTCTTATGGATGTACATTCGATATGAGAACTACGTATGACGTTATTAACACGCTTATTAGCTTCACCTGTATCCTATTCTATTAATATTATAAATGAGAAAGCTAGTGAGGATGGATGTATGTGTATGATTGTTACACTTTCACGCAAAAGCTACAAAACCGATTGTAATTAAATTTGGTACGTATATAGCTGGACAACTGGACTAACACATAGACAACTTTTTATCCCGATATTCCTACGGGATACAGACTTATGCGGGCTGTTTGTATATTTTTAACATAATTTATAATAGCCTACGTATTATTTATATTGACGTTTTAATAAAGCTTAGAATTTCTATCAATAATGAACATTAAATTAACTTTTACCATGTCAAACTTGTAGTCCACCGTTGGTTATATCTCGATATATATATAAAATTCTCGTTTCGCAATGTTAGTACCATACTCCGCCGAAGCCGTTGATTCATGTTTATTTCGTGTGCATGTCGGGAAGGATGAGAATCGAATGAGAGACGGTGATAACGGTTCGAAGACGACGGGTCACCTAGTATTATCTATAACCATCACCTTTTGTCATAACAATGAATTATACACCAATTATTCTAACACTTTATCAAAAATACGCACGATTTTTATAAAATTATATGCGTTTTTAAATAATATCGGTTTGCGAAATAATTATTATGAAACCAATGTATAACCCACGTCTAACCAAAGTTATGTAACTGATTGGCGCGAAAATTATATTGAAATACACATTGTATAAAATATGATCCAATTTAATTAAAATTTTCTTATTCTATTGGTCTGAGATATTTACCATTACAAGGAAATACTAAATAGTTTATGTATTCGTTAAATACATATTATAATATAACGTAATAAGTCGCAATTACTATCTTCATTCATTTTATTTCCCGAAGCTTCCGTTAATCTTCTAGTTTAACTAACCTAGATTGCTTCCTATAAGAAAATACTTCGTTACGGTCGTAATGAAGTCGCAACATTTCTGTTAGATGAAAATGTATAAACGTCTTTTAAATAATAAGATATCAGGATTTTATAAAACAAAAACTTCGTCTTTGTAATGCGAAATTCGTTTTAATGTTGTTTAAATTATAAAAAAGAAAAAATAGTATTATATGATACAGAAATCCTTATAATTTCACTATTCTCATAAATTATTATCTAATTAATGTTATAGACAAATATTAAAAAACTAGGCTGTATGGGTAGTAGTCCTTTGCCTTACAAAATGGATTTACCGAATGGCGGCAAAATAACAAAAACGAAAACTTGACACATCAGAGACAAGAAATACGCAATTTTGTGTATAATATGTGCAATTCAGTTCAATAGAAATTATATAAAGCGGGATTTTTTTATTAGAGGTAAGTCATCATTTCTATTTTCTTTTATAATGGGGTGTACAATTAATTTAGTTTTAATGAAAAATTCCAACACTAGAACTGTAAGAAGAGAACAGATGGAGTACTTCCCTTTCATATGGCGCAGTTTTCTCATGCATAATAAATCTTGCAAAAGCTTTATCATGTTTAAATCTATTGTTACGCTAATTTCATTTTGTATTCCCTTTGAAACTTTGTTTTTATTTATATCTCAAAGGCAATGGACGTCTGTGTAGGTTATGTTTATTTTTGTTTTTATAAATATTATAATTACAAGACAATAATTATAACTGAAGCAATTTTTTCGTATATTACTAAAACTGTGTTATTATAGGGAACTAGCGGTTGGTCCCAGCTTTACCCGTGGTACATTTCTGTAAGAACCTTCATTCAGCTTTATCAAAACGTTTAGAAAGAAATGGGCGAATTGGCCGCACTTGAGATTTCTTTTATATGCATTAAGGTAACTATTACAATTCTATATTTAATCAGTCAGACAAATTGCAATGACGTAACATCCCCTAAACACAAAAATGACTCAACCAGAAGTATGGCGGGAGCACTATACGCATACGCTTTAGAGTAAAATATCTTAATTAATATAAAAATATTTATTACTAAAAATATTTTTCCTATATACATGCTATACATTAAAATTATTTTTAATGATTAATTAATACTTTTCATCTTAAGCAAATAGATCCCTACTAATATTATAAGTGCGAAAGTAACTCTGTCTGTCTGTCTGTTACGATTTCACGCCTAAGCCACTGAACCTGAACTTTTTTGTGACACTGAACCAAAAACTGAACTTGGGAGAAGGAGTTGAAATAGGGAAATGAAAGCGATATAACCGAATTCCACGCGGGCGAAGCCACGGGCGGAAAGCTAGTATACATATAAAATAGCAGTAACTATTTTTCAAATATACGTTTCACGAGGTTACAGCCGGACAAAGAGACAGATGGACAGCGAAATCTTAGTGATAGGGTCCCGAACCCTAATAGTCTCCAAGAGAAATAAAATTATAGAATTGTCAATCGCAGAAATCAATGTTAATACTAATGTGAATTGTGCTGGCAATAGACCAGATAAATAACATTATAATGTCTAATTTGAATAAATAACAGAACATCCACATAACATTATCATAATATTACATTTGTTTTATATATATTATCTATACTAGTGGCGTACTGTGCCTTAGAGGACCCTGTATAATACGAGAATCTACAAATAGTCGGATTTTAAATGAAATGAACACTAATCTTGAATCTATTTTATTTGAAATGGAAAGCTAGGCACTTTTATGATAGAAACGTCAGGAGGCCCATTGGACTGGGGGCCTCGTATAATAAATACAGCTCATAAGACGGTAGCTATGTCCCTGATCTATAAAAACTAAGAAAAGGTGAAGTTTTTAAATGCAAATTAATGTATGGGGAAGGCACCACTCCGAAATCTAAAATGATATCAAATGACACCAATATTCTTTGACAAACACAAAAAGAATCTACCAAAACGGAGGCCCGATTCCTTTATCTCACCCATCCCAGCCTATTCCTTCTTTCCAGTCGGCAATCCTTTCCTTATCCCTTTCCTTTTTAAAGCGAGCGTTGCGTGGCTCTACCGCTGCAAATATTCAAAGGCGGTGGTGATCGCTTATCATCAGGCGAACCACCAGCTCAGTTGCCCGCAATGGCATAAAAAACAACATTCAAATTTAGAACAACACAACTGCATGTCTGTATCGAACATTCTAGTAAACCATATACTTCCTACGTATATTGCCATATAACGGGCATCATATGCAATGAACAATATACAGTAGTAATTATTTTATCCATCCTGATTCAAAATTCTAGATAATTACTGCGTATTGCAGTTATTACATTGTCAAATAAGCGTTACTACAAATGCGCTAACCTATATAGCATAATGAATCCAATCATAGTCGAGCCACGTGAGTATAATTATATATCATTATTATTTCATTAATCCCAATTTGTGATTCAATATATTGCGACGATATTAATTTAACCCTCCGTGCATCGCATGAAAAAGCAGTGGTGGCTCAGTGGTGAGGACCTCGGTGTGGGTCGCGTGATGGTAAGCTCTACCACCGCCCATGAACGTTTGGAGAGGCGTAAGGTCAATTGCGGAACTTACGCGTCTACAAATGGATTGCCGACTTAAAATTAGAAGGGATTAAGAAAGGATTGACGAGAGGAATGAAGGAAAGAACTGGGAAGGGTGAAGAAAAGGATATCGGCCTCCGGCATTCCGAAACTTAAAAAGTTGGACGACATGTGACATCTGCCAACCCGCATTTGGCCAGCGTGGTGGATTATGGGCTGAATCCTCATAGGCCTGTGTCCCAGCTGTGGGAACATATATGGGCTGATGATGATTTACATGAGGTTTAATAATCCCCAGCGATACAAAAATTGTCGTGTCGTTTATATTGGTCGAACCATTCAAAACTGGAGTTATGACATGGATAATTTAAAATGTGCTATACAAAAAAACGTGTTATACAAAGAATGTCTTAATACTTAATAGCGCAGTGGATAGCCGCCGGTAAAGTGAGGTAGGCAAAGTGTGTCCGGCGGCACAAACCCCACGTGGTTTGGGACATCGTCTAAGGTGAGCATTCTTCAATGTTAATTTGTACAGCACCCTGAATACATTACGCTAGATGAGATAGTATTATTTGTTGGTATATCGGTTAATATCTAGTATAGTCTTTTGTTATCTGTGGTTAATTTTATATATGTACATTATATGTGTGTTAAACCAGAAAATTAACTTATTATATTAGTTTAAACTGCAAATAACTTATTATTTACAGTTTAAACTACAGTTGAAACTTTTATTATGGGCTGAGATAAATAATTTTAAGTATGCAATAATTAGAACTGGATAACTTTTTTTAACTTTCAATAGTTATAATTAAAGCAAAGCCGTATCCCCAAAAAAACTGTTAATAATGAAAAAAAAAAAACCTACTTATGTAGTTATGTAATTTTGTACTAAAATTGTTCCATTTAAAAACAAATTAGATCATCGACCGTTAATACAATAAAATGCTTAAAATGAATGAAAAAATGAAAACTCATATAAATTGAAATTTTGCTGTTTCTCCTAAACACAGGTTGCCCTGCAATCTAGCTAGGGAAACATCCGCTTTATATATGTAAACTTTAAAAATATATGTAAGACAAACCGTTTATATAAACTAAATTGTAAATTTGAAAATGTCAAAAATGTATGAATGTATGTATATATGAAATAAATAAAATAAAATGAAATTGATAAAAAGCATTCGCACCTCCATTGAGTCTGGTATTTTGCAATCTTAGTAATACCAATATGTATGTCCACTCAGACTCAATGCACAGCGTATCGACAATATCGTAGAATGGCTCGTAAGCTCGATCGTCCAGAAAATTACGCTATTACAGGTGCTGTTGAGATATCTAAGGTTCGTAGGTATGTTGTGTACAAACGGTTTATTCCTTGGGTTTCGAGATAATGAATAAAATACATATGTAAGTCCCATATATTGGCTATCGATAAAAATATTCTAGGTAAGGTCTGCAATGGAACTTTTGCCTCTATAAATGTTCATGGGCAGTGGTAGCGCTTACCATCAGGCGACCCACCAGCTCCATTGCCGACTGTGACATAAAAAAAAGGAAAGGATTGGCGACTCGTAAGAAGGAATGGAATTGAAAGAATGGGGAAATGGTAACGGGCGTCCAGCTCTTTCATTACGAAATACTTTCAGTGCGAAAGACAGTACAGATACAGTTTCAATTATTATCATAGTACTAAAGTAAGACGTTCAGGTTATAGGACTTTAGTATAATTTATTTATAAGGCATAATGTATAAAAGTATACTAATTTTGTGTTTTTATGAGTTTAATTGTACGCGTGTATTGCACATTTAGAAATTAAAGACTTTATACCGGATTTAAACGCGATTTATTCATTACACTATTATTAATCCTGTGTCTAGATGTGTCTAGTAGAGTAGGTTCTTAATATACAGTTTTACCATAGATGAGGCAATACTTAATTATATTAAGGTAAATAAAAGTTGTCAAGACTAATAAGATTGCTACCGACCTACTAACCTTTGTGTTACAAACTCCATTGTAACGAACTGCTTGATTTTTCTAATCCTCTTCATCATTGTTATGTTAAGTACACTTCTGTTTTCACTCCCTTTATAATTATATTATGAAGAAACCAAAGAGTAACCGAAGAAAGTTCTTAGTTCAAACTTAAACAATAAAGAAGTGTCAAATTTAATTTGACATAAAAAACAAAAATGAAATAAAACATAAGAAACATGGAATGAATAAAGGAGACGTGTATAAATAAAAAAAAACGAACAGCCCCATCATAAGTATTGGTTTTGTATAATAAATTTTCGATATAAACAAACATATTTAAGTGTACGTTTGTAATAAGTATAAAAAGCATATTAAATAAATTTTACAATACAGTCCTAACAAAGGCCATTATTAAGTAATGCACGACACATCTAATATACAAATCATCGACTAATTTTACAGAAAACACGTTTGTCTTTACTATTTTAAAAAGAAAATAGTTCAACAATTTTCAATAAATTTCTCTTCAGACTTAGGCTATATGGTATAAAGTATATGTAAGCTACACTTGAAAATAAATTCTAGAAAAATCACTAATAATGCGAGGAATATAATATTCACATTCAAATGAAAACCTCAAACATCTAAAAGAAATGTCATGAAAAATATTCCCCAACACCATTCTATCAAGAATTATTACAATGAAATGCTCCTTGACGCGTGCATATTTTCACATCAACTCTTGTATTACATCGTCAGAACGAGCGTATTACGCAAACGATGTTAATTATTACCCTCGTACTTCATTCAGTTGGGAATAAGGGCCAATTGTGTGTTTATGATACTTATATATCGCTATTTCTTGCTATTGTGGGAAGTGTGGTTTATTAAAGACGAGATAATCGGATCGCGGGTTACGAAGTGCCATGTTTTATGTGAGCGTAGTGAAATGTCGTGTTGGGTGTTCGTTTAGTAGATTTTACGATTGGTTAAATGGAAGGGCGCGTCTATAATGATATGAAAATGTTTCACATTATGAAGAAATGATTTAATGAATGATTCATCAACGCCGAATCAGAAATCGTCCCAGTGGACGAAAGTTTGAATTTGCGCCATAATTTCTTTGATAATGTGAAGATAGATTTTCAAACATTTACCGCTTATTAAGTAAACACGGTCAAGTGCGAGTAGGAATCGCGACTTTTCGCAAAAAAAGGTACAAGAGGAGCTTATCTATTCGCTTGTATTATTTTGTGTTTGTCACCTCATAGCATTTTACTAAAACGTGAAAGAAATTTAGTACGAAGCTGTTAGTTTCTTGTAATATAAAATATTGTTCTGCTTATGACACTTGGTATATTCATTTACGCTTTCTATTCGTAAGTCACAACGATTTGCCAATTAAAATACACCAGAGGGAGTTGCAGTTTGCTATAAAATTTGCATGTCAAACGTTTTTAACGTTCGTATTCGAGCTACATTTGATATTTTAACTAAAGTTATATTCAATTCAGACGCCATGATTGTGGCTTGTAACTAATGAAATTATAATTTGTGAAGTAATTAACTGAAAATGCAGAATGGGGGACTACAGAATCGTGTTGGTGTGGCGTGGTTCAACCTCCGTCAAAGAATAAAGCTGAAAACTTCTCTGTGTATGCCCACTTTAAACGAACGGTCCCAGACTATAAAACATACACAACAAAACACCCTTTAAAGTAATTTATTACATTTGCCCGATTGTTCGTTTTAATTATTCAATTAACAAGTAATTTACATAACAATTTATAAAAATTAACAAAATTTTTTCAAATAACAATGCATAAAGATTAAAAAAAATTCTCTAATAATTTATATAGTTATGTTTTAATTAGCCCTAAAAATGTATTTACCACAGAATACAAAACAAAGTATAGCAGATGCTCACGCATACACTCTTACGCAACCTTGCGCTCGCAGCAGACCTTTAATGTGTGTGCCAAGTTAGAGGAACTACCTATCTACTGTCTGGATACTGAGGCAATCGAAACGACTCAGCTGTCCCAGGGCCGCACGCACACATGCGTACCAACTAATTGTGACTATTAATTCACAATAAGCATGAGCTTATTGTCAAATCAAATCAAATTTATTAAATCAAACACTTAACCTAACCTTATAGCTAAGTACATCGCTGTAGCAATACAAATAGGTATCAAACAATTATGGTTCAAGACCGATATCTTTGCTAGGTTACAATACTGTGGGTGTGTCTGTGTGTGTGTGTGTGCGTGAGTGCGAATTTAATAGTTTGCGTAGGTGTAGATGTGAACATTATTTTGCGAATTAATAGTACATTCATCAAATTCAAATCATAATTAAATTACAGGTTGCATTGTGTTTTCAACACACAATTAATTGACATATATCCTGAAGAATATTACACATTTTTGTGTTTATATTATATTACAGAGGATCATATAATTTAAGGCATTATAAAATGCTAGGTCATGTCACTATCTAAGGTTGGATGTTTCAATAAGCGGAGCCGCATAATTATGCCCAATATGTATGTGCTACATCTGAAAACAAATTAATTCAAACTTTAATTACTCAGCCCAGTTTTCTTCGCGCACTAATTAAGCGAATACTTGCTCTAATTAAGAAAACATTTTCAATAGAAATAAGGCCTTCGGTTAATTATTTTCTTTAATTTATTCAATATATATAGAAAATAATGTATTTGCACAAGCAATCAATATGTTACATACATATTGATGTCATAGTATTCATACAATATTTCAACATAATATAATTTCGTATACAATACAGTAACAGTGGTATTGAACATTTAAAATAAAAACGTAAACACGTATTGCAATCTTTAACATTAGGGTTAAGTTATTTAAATTTTTTCATTATATTAAGTTCTCACAACCTTAAATTTACATTTTTGATGGAATAAATATTGATTTATTCACCTATAAACAACCCATAAACCACTATTCCAACACCCAAGTACCTAGTTATATCGGGGCCACCCGCAGTACATGCTAGTGATGTCGTATTTGTTAACGCGGCATAACTACGACCACCCT